>NW_026726559.1:0-39839 GCF_029784015.1 Lycium ferocissimum
CAATTTTGTGAAATTTCCATTTTGCCCCTAGGCTTCCATAATATTACCGTGAACCACTTTGCGAATTTCCCTTTTTATCCTTAGCTTTTCCAATATTTCCCTACTAATAATATTCATAAACAATACTCATAAACAACTTGTGCATTGAAATAATTTTGGAAGTAGTCTTGCCTTTAACTTCTCGCAATTGTCCCGAATTATCCAAACGTACGAAATGCGGGTCATAACACCGGGACATAGGTTGGAGTTTGGATTGGCTTGGAGAGCAGACGAGGTATTTAAAGCTCAGCCTTTCCTTCTTTTGGCATGCCTTAGTCGTAAATAGGCTATGACACGAATCTCGAGGAAACTCTGTTCTTGCGATCCGAAGTATGCCTGCGATTCTTATTCGCCTCTTATCTTTGGTATTCGTAATATGATGAAATATTGGTCCTTATGTCTTTGGAATATTTGCCTTTTAATTGTTGCATAAAAAGTTTTGTATCTTTAAAAAGCTCCGTAACTACGAACGACCGTAACTTCCGTAGACAGAACCGGATCGCTTCGATATGTTCGAAAATGATTCCATGATGTATGATGACTATGTTCTCCATAGGCGGGCCCGACTTGGGTCGACACCCGTTCGTGGGTCCCGCGACTTTCTTTATGTACTTCGACGACTTCGAAGAAAAGAAAAGAAAAGAATATGATATGATTATGATCCCGATTTCAAGTACGATCGGTTTACTTACCTTTTGAGTTTATGATAAAGATATTATGCATATGATTTCGATACATAACTATGGTTTTCGAAGTTCGGGTTGATATGTTCTCGAGTGGTGTTCGAAAAGAAAATTTGGTTTGACTATTGTCTGGGTTTTGAAATAATAGTTCGCTTCGACTATTCTATTAGTGTTGTAATGACGACTATGTTTTTGATTTCCACAAGCTATGTCATATGATCTTGACGCGTACCTACAATTTCTAAAGTGCTACTTGATATGTTCTCGAATGATTTTCGGAAGGAACTTGACTTGACTATTGTTTAGCTTTTAAATGGGATTTCGTTTGGTTATTTGGGTGAGTGTGTGATGATGATTTGTGTATATGGTTTCTCACTACTCTGCTCGTGCGAGCTATTATGATCTCTTTCCTTTGCGTCCCGGGCCAGGGCATGTATTCGTGCACGATTCTACAGTATGATTCACCGCGCCCCTCACTAAAGTGCCGGGGCATGTTATATGATATGTTAATGATATGATGATATGGGGAGGTGGCCAGGATGGCATATGATGACTTCATTCACCGCGTCCCTCACTAGAGGGCCGGGGCACGTTATATGTACATGATATGATGATTTTACCTACCGCGTCCCTCACTAAAGGGCCGGGGCACGTTATATGTATATGCATCTGATGGTTTTACTTACCGCGCCCCTCACTAGTGGGCCGTGGCACGTTATGTCTATGCATATGTACGAGATGATTTTTTGACTTTGTTTCCCAGTCCCATGACGAGCTGAGTATGAAATTAATACGTATGATTTATGTTTCAAAGGCAAGCGTTATAATTTCTAGTTATTGTATTACTTTTCTGTCCTCCTCATTTCGGTATGATTATGTTAATGACATTCCATGCTTTACATGCTCAGTACATATTCCGTACTGACCCTCTTTCTCCGGGGGCTGCGTTTCATGCCCGCAGGTACTAATTTTGGTGATCCGCCGGCTTAGGATTCCCATCAACTGTCTTGGAGTGATCCTTTGTTTCGGAGCCCACTTTTGGTACATATTCGTTCGTAGCATATGTATTTGTTTGTTCAGGGGTACGGCGGGGCCCTGTCCCGTCATATGGTTCTGTTGGTTTGTTTAGAGGTCTGTAGACATATATGTGGGTTTTGCCTACTTCTGTACAAGTGTGTTTATGTGTTGTATGTTCTAGGCGATCCCATTCGCCGTGGCAGCCTTGTCGGCTCGCATCTGTATATGTTTTGGGTCGTTGCACCATATGATAGCCTTGTCGGCTTCTGATATATATATGGTTGTGTTTAAGATGTGTCTGAGACAGTTTGATATAATCTGAGACAGCGTTTAATAGTTGTGTCTGTATAAACTATCTGTGTGTGATTCGGATTTGATGAATGTGTTTGGTTGCCCAACTCGGGCACTAGTCACGGCCTACGGGGCTGGGTCGTGACAATTAAAGCAGTAAAGACTTGGCCAAGGCCTATGACGCCTACAGAAGTTCGTAGTTTTCTGGGTTTGGCAGGTTATTATAGAAGATTCGTAGAGGGCTTTTCATCTATTTCCCCATTGACGAAGTTGACCCAGAAATCAGCAAAATTTTAGTGGAATGACGCTTGTGAGCGTAGCTTCCAAGAGTTGAAGGACAGGTTAACCTCAGCCCCAGTTTTAACGCTTCCAGAAGGGCCGGATGGCTATGTTGTGTATTGTGATGCTTCCGGTGTTGGAGTAGGGCGTGTGTTAATGCAGCACGGTAAAGTCATTGCTTATGCTTCAAGACAACTGCGAAAACATGAAAAGAACTACCCAACTCAAGATCTCGAATTGGCTGTAGTTATTCATGCCTTGAAAATGTGGAGACATTATTTGTATGGCGTGCGTGTTGATATCTATACAGATCACAAGAGTCTTCAATATATCTTCAAACAAAAGGAGTTAAATCTGCGGCAGCGGCGGTGGCTAGAATTATTGAAGGATTATGATGTAAATATCTTATACCACCCCGGAAAGGCAAATGTAGTAGCGGATGCGCTTAGCCGCCGATCTATGGGTAGCCTATGTGAAGTGCCTTTGGAGAAGAAAGAAATGATTCATGAACTCCATCAACTAGCTAACCTTGGAGTACGCATAATTGATTCAGGCGAGGCTAGAGTTAGTGTTAACGATCCCACAGTTTCGTCCTTGGATGCAGAAATAAAAGAGCGCCAAGACGAGGATCCCAAATTGAAGTATTATAAAGGTGTGAAATTCCCAAAAGAAAAGTCACCATTCGAAGTCTCAGCAGATGGGGTTCTCAGGTACCAGAACAGGTTATGTGTTCCGGATGTGGCAGAATACGCCGCCGAATTCTAGAAGAAGCTCATTACTACCGTTATTCTATTCATCCAGGAACGACAAAGATGTACCATGATCTTAAATTGATGTATTGGTGGGATGGCATGAAAAGAGACATAGCAGAATTTGTAGCCAAATGTCCGAACTCCCAGCAAGTAAAGGTAGAACATCAAAAGCCAGGAGGATTATTGCAAGCAATGGAAATTCCTACGTGGAAATGGGAAGTGATTAACATGGATTTTATTGTAGGATTTCCCCGCTCTCGAGGCAAGTATGATTCCATATTGGTGATTGTGGATAGATTGACGAAAGCAACACATTTTCTTCCAATCAGAACCACCTACTCAGCTGAAGATTATGCAAGGTTATATCTTAAGGAGATTGTGAGGCTTCATGGTATTCCAATATTTATCATCACAGACAGAGGAGCACAGTTCACAGCTAAGTTCTGGAAATCCTTTCAAGAAGGCCTAGGTACTCAAGTAAGGCATTTCATCCGCAAACTGACGGCCAAGCCGAACGTACTATACAGACCTTGGAGGATATGCTACGAGCTTGTGTTTTAGATTTTGGTGGTAGTTGGGACGACCACTTACCCCTAATCGAATTTGCCTATAATAACAGCTATCATTCCAGTATCCAAATGGCCCCATATGAAGCGCTATATGGAAGGAAATGTAGATCTCCAATTGGATGGTTTGATGTCGGAGAAGTGCAATTAATAGGTCCCGAGCTGATTCAACAAGCTGTAGAAAAAGTCAAGGTGATCCGAGATCGATTATTGACAGCCCAAAGTGGCCAAAAATCTTATGCGGACAACCGCCGACGAAATTTAGAGTTCCAAGTTAATGATTGGGTGTTCTTGAAGGTATCTCCAATGAAAGGGGTGATGAGATTCGGTAAGAAAGGAAAGTTAAGTCCTCGATATATTGGACCTTACAAAATCATCCACAAAGTGGGTCAAGTGGCGTATGAATTACAATTGCCTTCAGAGCTTGAATTAGTTCATCCAGTATTCCATGTTTCAATGCTCCGCAAATGTGTTGGAGATCCCACAAAGATTGTGCCAATAGGTGATGTTCAGATTACAGAAAAGCTAGCTTATGAAGAAGTGCCTATTGCCATACTAGACAGGCAAGTACGAAGACTTCGGAACAAGAAAATAGCTTCAGTTAAAGTCTTGTGGCGAAATAACAATCGGGAAGAGATGACTTGGGCAGCGGAAGAGAAGATGAAGTCCGCATATCCGCATTTATTTTAGCCCCCAGAAGAGGTCTATGATGAATCGCCGAAATGATAAGGTATGTTTGTTTTCTATTATGCATATGGGTCGTGCGTGGCCAGATTATATTGCTTTTGTGTTGTGGCCCTGTGAGGCAATGATATTATGGGTTGTTGTGACAGCATGGTAGTGTCATATTATAGAGGAAACTCTGGCGAAATTTTTCTAGAATCCCTAAAGATTTAACATTCGAGGACGAATATTCCAAAAGGGGGAAGAATGTTACACCTCAGAAAATTCCTCGTTAGTGTACAGTGAATAGATAAGCGAGGGGTATGATGTATACGAGGTTTGGACAAGTAAGAAATAGTATTTAATGATCCTAATTAAGATTTCCAAAGACATTCGAGTGAAGGAAAGAAAGTTGTTAAGGGAAGCGAGTCATATGTTGAGTAACAGATAGGAATTACGAGTGTTGAACTAATGGTGTATGAATGATGCCCTAAGGAAGAGTTATAACATCCTGTAGATTGGTATTGAAGTGATAGACAAGTGTTAAGAAGGTTCCATAAGGATCGGAGATCAAACGAGTCGGCAAAACGATTCTCGGAAAAACTGGGCAACCTACGGCCAGACATACTGGCCGTATAAAAAGTATGGACCGTATGTCCAACCGTAGATTCAGCCCAGAATACAATACTCCACTGGACCAGATCTACGGCCAGACATACGGCCCGTAGAAAACATACGGACCGTATGTTGGTCCGTATATCTTGGTCGGGCCTGAACTCATTTTATATAAGGGACCCTTTTTCATTTCATTTCATTTCATTCTTCACCTCCACCATTCAAGAAACCTCTAGAGTGTTCCAAACACTTCATCCATGAGAAATCAATAGAAATCAAAGATCATAAACAAGAAATCAAGTGAACCAAGTGAAGGAAACCCATTAAAAGTCATACAAATCAAGAAAACTCTAGAGAGATGAAATAGGGTTTTGGTGGAAAAGGTGAATTGTCATCTAAGGCTTATTCCTCCATTATCCAAGGTAAGTTTAATGACCTTTTCATGTTATTTGAAGTTCTAATAAGTTGAGGCACATGAATGGTAGAAGAGAATAGAAAATGGGCCTTAAATGGGTGAAAAATGTCATTGTGGAATAGTAGTTGGAATGAATCATGAAAATGGTTGTGTTGATGTTACAAATGCGTTATAAATGACGTTTAGAACATGAAATGAGTATTGTATGAGAAAGAACGCGACAATAGAATTTGGTCATGAATATGGAGAATTGGAGTGAAATTGTGAAATGTGAATAACGTAAATGAATGATGATTGTTGCTAGCGATATTGTGATTGTTGTTATGAATGTTGGGAGTTGTTATGGAATATGGCAGAAGGTAGTATAAACAAAGGAAATACTGCCCAAATTTCTATAGCTTTAGTAAGTATGTTTTCACGATGATGTAGCTAATGTTGATACGAATTCCATTGAAGGTATGAACAAGTGCATTCAAGGAGAACGAGCAAGCGATAGAATAGTTAAACGACAAAGGTATGTGAGGCTAGTCCTTTCTTTCTAAGGCATGATTTCCTCTTTCTTGTGAATGCTCCATCTTCAAGAAGACCATAAGCCCTCGTTCATGAATAGACACACGAGATAAGAGATATGCTACGATTATGATAACGTTAATGACAAGCTAAGCCTAGAGATGCTATAGTCTATGATATGACGCTCCTATTAAGCTAATGAAGCTATCCATAGCCTATTGATGTTAATCATTATACACACTCACCTTATGTTGTTCCTTCAAGGTGAGGCAGAATATTTACGAATGCTCATAATGACATCGGGGGTCCACGACCTTATGTTACCCCGATAAAGTACGATTATCTATGAGTCCTTATGCATGTATTGTTATAAATATATTATGATGAGTTATGATAAGCACATTATGACAAGTATACTATGATGAGCATGATATGATGAGTACATGATGATATCACACCGCGCCTAAATGGCCGGGCAGTCACCGCCAAGGCGGGCAGCTATACACCATGGCCAAATGGCATGGGCAGACACTACTAGTGGACGGCATAAGATGATACCCCGGACGCGGGAGGCCTGGACGCAGGCTAATGCTAATGCTATTGTTAATGTTATTGATTATCACACCGCACCTATATGGTCGGGCAGCTTATACATTTATGTCTATATGATATGATGATGAGTATGAAAGTAAGCCAACATGTATTACTTCCTTTATGATTCAGTCAGTTACAGATTGCTCCTCATTGATGCCTCCTTATTTTATTGATGTCTTATTATTGTTTATGCCTTACATACTCAGTACAATATTCGTACTGACGTCCTTTTCTTCGGACGTCGTGTTCATGCCCACAGGTAGACAGGGAGGTGATCCAGACTCATAGGAGCTAGCGGCTGATTTGAGAGCACTCCATTTTTCGGAGGTGCCATTGATTATTCTTTTGGTACATATATGTATATATTCATGATTGGGCACGACGGGGTCCTGTCCCGTCCATATGTCTAGTACTCTAGTAGAGGCTCGTAGATACGCAGTGTGGGTACTATGGTCCCATAGTTTGTATGTATATGCATGTATATATTATTTTGATAGCCGAAGGGCTTACGTTTATAAAAGTAAATATGCTTCAAATGTTAATAGCTTTCTATGATCATGAGCAGGTAGTACGAATGAGCATAGATGAGTAACAGAGTGAGTGATGTTCGGTGATTAGCCCCGAATACCCGTCATGGCCCTAACCGGGTTGTGACAGTTCCCCATTCACCGTGCAATCTTTCCGAGTTCACAAATCAAGGTATATAATTGTTCCCAATCAATTATAGAACAATTATCAGGCTACGAATCTAAATTTTATCAACTTAAATACTAAAAATTGCTAGCAAAATTTGAAATTTTGGTGATGGTTTTTCGAGTTGGTGGTGCAGAATTTAAAGAGATTCATTTCTTCCACCATAGTGGAGGAGACATCGCTGGGGCAGAACATCTAGATTTTGAATATTTTTCTATGGCAAGAGACGGTACGCTGTGGCAGACTCGCTATCACGGTCCCCCTCGCTGGGGTGATGCACTAAGCTCGGGTTGCCCTAACTCGATCTTTAATTTCCTTCTAACTCGACTGAAAGTCAATTATAACTGAAAATCCCCGTGTAAAAGTACGGGCCACAACTGGTCAAGGATGATTAGGACATGAATTGAGAAAAGTTGGTAACGGCCAAACGGGTCGTTACAGTACACTGCTAGAACTGCTGACCATGATAACCTGATTTCTTCATCTTCTCTAGGGAGGATATTCTCTACAATCATTACCAGGTGACCTTTGGGGAGAAGCTTCTGCATTCTTCTTATCATCACTTAATACTCCTGTAGTAGTACCCATTAACATTATATCTATCTCCTCTACACTGGCATGTTGCTTTTGAATAGAATCAATGCAAACTGACTGATAATCGGTCTCTTGATCTTCATAACCTGCACCATTACCCCTATGTTGCTCCAGATCTTTGTCCAAAACAATAATGTTATCACAAGTCTCCTTATGCACCTCCTCAGAATTATCTGTAAGCACCCGATCTTCTAATTCTAGTTCCAATTGCTTATCCATAAGAATTTCCCCTTCCACCGGATCAACTTCATATTGAAATTCCTCATCAATTTTATCTCCCCATTTAGAGGAAGGAGACAAGGAATTCTGCATGGTTTCCTCTTTTATAGAACCTTGAATAGTTGATTGTGCTACTGCTATGACATATTCACCTAGTTCCTCCACCAGCATGGATTGTGTTTGACCTAAGGTAGCAAGTGTATTTTGTTCATCTTTATTAGTAGAAGATACCTCCTCTACATCCTCTATTACATCATTTGATCTTTGTTGTCCCTGAGTGTCTTCAACTGGTTCTTGCATGTAATGACCCGTTTTGTCGTTATTGCACTCATAACCCATTTACCCTCATTGAACCTTCCCCAAGCCTCATTAGTGTGATTTTTACTATAGGGATGGGCGACACGGTTCTCGAGGTCATCAGGCGAGTATCAGCATGATTTGAGAAAATTAGAGCTTTAAAGTTATCTTAGTCATTTGGGGGTTGACCCGATCTATAGACCTCCGTTGGGAATTTCGAGGATATGGTTGGGTTCGTAACATGTTTTACATATTGTTGGATGCCCAGTTTGTATATGGGAAGTCTCATATGGATGTCGAGATTTTTGGATAGAACTTGGTGAAATATGATTTTCGGATGTCTCGGCTCCGCGAGTGGGTTTCCGCCTCTGCGGGTTCGCCCAAGCAGGACTTGGCCTGCAGACGCGAAGTGGTGATCATTTAATGTGGTCTGCCTCAACAGACAGTTATTTGCTAAGACAGGATCGCGTAAGCGAAACACAGTCCGCGGAAGTGAGAAACACTGAACCAGAAACATTTATTAATCCCTTTTCGAATCACTTCTTCCCCATTCACAAAATTGAAACCCTGAGGAGCATTTAAAGTTGATTCATCTTTGATTAAGTTTCTCTTACCTTGTTTTATGTTTATTTACCTTCTAAGCTTGAATCTATGGTGAAACTAATAGGAGTAGTTGGGGAAGATGAGTTTGAAGACCCAATAGTTGATGTTTGAGTTTTAAGCAATGGAAATGATTTTATTTGATAAATCTGGCTAGTCTAAACATGGAATCTTATGAATTAGTGGATAATAACTTGAATCTCTATTTTGGATTAAGGAATTGATTATGGAATGTTAGGGTTTGTCCTATATTGGGGGGTTTTTGATCTAATGATTATTTTTGTTACTAATCGAGCCCAATTAGCAATTGGGAAGTAGTATTAAACTTCTATAACGTTGGGTTACCATTTCCAATCTTGAAATTCCCGTTTTGCCCTTGTGGGCCCATTTTTCCCTTTTTAAAGTATGATTTTTGATTCGAACTAATTTAAGGCAATAAGGGTATCGTAGTCTTCGTTTCTAACTTAGATTTTGATAATGACTAGACTTTGAATATTCAGATACTCTTCGGAAGGGCAAGGCTCACGTTTGACAGTTCGTGGCACCATCATCGAAGTAAGTTACAACTTACCTTTCGATTAGATTCCAATTAGTGAAGTATATGTAGGAGTTAGATATTAACGGGGAAAGCATGTTAGGCCTTCGGGTATGAAGGTGTGATGGATACTTAGGTTGATATTGTAGTTTACTCTATTAGCTTGTTGCCTTGTTATCATGATTGGGCTTGTCACCATATGTGATATATTGGGCTTGTCACCCCATCTACTATGCTGTGTTTGTTGATGCATTTATATCTCTCTTATTATGACACTTTTCATCAAAAAAGGAAGGATAGTGATTTAGGTTGGAATTGTGTTGTGTGCGTATGAAAAGACACGAATGAAATCTTGATTATGATTTACTATCGATGAGGTTATCATGCACAACATACATTCTCATTTCATGTGATACATTGGTTTGATCTTTGTCTTGATACTAATGATGATAAATGAGAAAGTGAAATATCCGAGGCTTCTTATTGTTCTGCTTGCTATATTCATATTTCATATGGCATCTCATGCATATATTATTTGATGTTGTATATGTGGTCCGAAGGGAAATTGTTCCGAATGAGGCATTGCACAGATCTGAGAGTAATTGTGTATTGGTAGTTGATTCACGAATATTGTTGTGGTTATTCACCCCCATGATTACTGTTGAATTTGACATTCATGCATGCATTTCAACCTGCATTTTTCATTGTAATGTGATGTGGTTCCAATGGAAAGATGATGACACAAGTGATATCTGCCTTTCTGTTTCGAGACAGTATTTAGACTCTTAGGTATTTTATCATTTCAGACTTATGTATTTTTGGTAGTGGCTCTTGTACTATTCCTTGAGCAGAGCTTCGGGGTATCGTTCGTATTTCCACACTTAGTATTTATCTATGATATTGAGACTGCTTTTATTACTTAATTTCCGTATGTGATAACTAAAAATGGTTAAGTAAAGGGAAGGGTTCGCCCACCAGGAGGGTTAGTGTTAGTGCCCCCTCGACCCACGAGTTGGGTTGTGACAAAATTGGTATCAGAGACCTAGGTTATCGGTTTTACAAGTGCAAGAGCATGTCTATTATAGTCTTGCAGATCGGTACGATGAGCTCTGTACTTATCTCTGAGAGGCTATAGGACATTTAGGAAACTTTCAATTCTTTCATTCCTTTCGTGCTATTCATTCAAATTGGTATCTAGTCGATTCAAATTGGTATATGAATTTCTTTGTCTTAATCTCTCATGGATGGTGGGAACTCGTCCTTAAATTTTTATATGAATAGTCTTATTATGATATAGCGTGGTATGGTAGAGATGCGATGATATGACATATACGCGTGACCAAGTTCGGTTCCAGCTATGATTGTGACTCTCTAGGTGGGTATGGGAAGGTAGAGTGATAATATAGAGGACTGCATGATCTCTATGTCTTTAAAATTGGGTTGCCCAGAAGTTGAGGGACTAAGTTTATGATTCTGCCAAAATGAGTTGCTCGAGGTATGAGAAGGTTTTAGCATCACCAAATTCGTCTAATAGGTTGTGGCATAAGTGTAAGTTGGGAAGGATTGTCAGTTTTGACAAGAGGATAGTGACCATGTTAAGATAATAAAGAGAGTTGGAGGATAAGGATAGGAAGGACGACTTTTATGGTAAGTGTGAGGAATTACGATTTCGTATGAGGGTGCGAGTGAAGAGTCTTCAGTTACTCTATGGAACAGGGATGTAATGAAAGGAATTCGAAAGGACCATTCTCAGTTATAGGCCGATCAAAAGGGGTGGATGTGCTCTTCCGGCTATAGTTACTATGGATGATTAGATCTTGTAGGAATGGTTAGGTGTGGTCTTTTACTGACGGTCGTATTTGCATGTTCACATGATCTCTCGGGGATATGGTGCTAAGGAGTTATTCTAGACTATGAGCTCATTAATGTTGTGGGACTGCTCTGTTTATGAAGTGAATGCGAAGGGAACATGGATTGATCGGTAAGTTTGACTGAGTTGTAGACTTCTGGGAAATTAGTGACCGACTTATAGAAATGACTCCAGCGATGGGCGAGCGAGATGATTTAATTACTTAAAGAGTTCTTGGTTGTTGCACCTGAATCGGGGAAAAATGTGGATATTGTTTATGTGATGCATTTGGCTTGGAAAGATATCTAGTTAAGGTTCGAGTGGATTTGAGTGATTGTTGGTTGCTACTAATAAAGTGATTTGAATGAGATATGGGAACTAAAGTATTGTGATAAGGCATCTTACGAGGGTAAGTAATATGGGTACTTGAACCATGTTCGGGTTACAGTGGAGTTATATTATATCATTCAGTAAAGGGTGTGATCGTTGGGGCTATTGGTGTTTTCGAGGTTAAGGATAAAAGGTGATCGTTTGAAACAAGAGCTAGTTAATATGAGAGTTATGTTCTTTGTAAAGTTTAGTCTTTGAGAGAGCTATTGGGTGTTGCATCTAATATTGAACTAGGGTTGATAGTCTTATATTTGTTGTGTAAGATTCGGCTAGATCCTGCTACTACTGGTGTTATTACTCGGTTGAGTTGATCGAATGAAAGGGATAATCGCGCAAATGGTTAGAGGTGTTCTGGTTCGACAATTTAGGCAAGAGGTGGTTCTTCGTAGGCTAGCATCGTTAACGATCTTTGAGTGAGAGTTTGTTCAATAAATAAGTTTGAAGTGGTAAATCAATGATGGGTTTGAACTAATTCAAGTTGTGGAGAACATTTCAAAAATTGAGTTAAGGGAATTTAAGCAAGGGCACCTTGGAGGAGATACATGAGGATATTAGTAGGACTGTGTTTGTAATACGCTGGATTTAGAAAGTAATCAGTTTTGGAGTTGAGTAAGGTAAGGGAACTTTAAAGTGTAGAGTGTGCGGCATACTACTATCTCCAGGATTCACTCAGCTAGTTTGAAAGACTTATGATTAAGTAGTATACTATTGAGTGGGTTCGAGTGATGGTCAGATGGTGGCGGTGAATGTGATCTGATTGAAATTGAGGAATTGAAGAGTTAAGATAAGGTATAGTTGATCGACCATCAGTAGGAATAACGTACATTTTGGGGATTACTTGGGTCAATATGGAATATGGTGTTCTTTGTCTTGCATATTTCAGATGAGGTGTGATTGTTGACTACGCTTAAAGAAGGAAGTCTACAGAAATGGACTAAGTGATATGATGAAATTTCGTGAGGTTTCGTGATTAGCTAGAGAAGCAATTTCAGGTAACCGACACGTTAAGGCTTATGGGAAGTGGCTTATGTAGTACCCAGTTGGGTAATTTCATAGCACTTTTCAATGGATAAGCTAGTGTGGTTTAACAGAAAGGAATTCCGGGATTCTCTATAATTTGAAGGCTAGAGGTATATTTTCGAGATGAGACCGTATTCGTGGTAGTGTATTATGTTGTAAGTATTATTAACTGGATAGCTTGGGTTACCATTTTTGGATATTAAGGACTTGGAAGCAGTTGTGTGAGGGTAGAGAGGAGGTTGCAAGATTTGATATGTTTAGAATTGTTATGGGCATATCAAGGTGTCATAAAATGAGGATTTGATGGTTAAAGGTGTATTAAATGAGGCCGCAGGTTTTGCGTTCAAATGTTTTGAATCGTGAGCAAGTTAAGGGGAAGCAAAAGGAGATTTTGATGTATTTAGAGTTCATGGGGTCTATCAGATTTGCATATCGGGTGAAGGTTGAGAAACATAAAGATTGCGATCATAAGGTATATTTCTTCGGTACTAAGTTGACAACTTGGATAGGAATTATCTTTTAGAGTCCAGGGTGACCAACATGGTTGATTATTCACGAGAAAAGGATTAGAATTATTCGCCATAGGTGTGTGTTAGGTTGGTGTTTGGCTTCGAGAAGGTTGGAGTCAGTTCGCGTGGCCATTGGTGATATTCGGGGAGTTGTGCATTTTTCAGATCAGAATTGTTTAATTTGAGCAGGTGGCCTATGTTTATGAGACCAATAGCATTTATGGTCATTCTAGTAGATCACCTTCGCAGGTTCGATGGATTTCAGTTCAGAGTTGAGGTTGCGAATGGAGTTGGTGATGTCTCACTGAGGGCATCTATTTGAGATAGTATAATGGTTTACGACAGTACTTAGTGATGGTTTGAGGAGGTACAAATAGATATGGGAAGTCTTTAGAGTGATCAAATGGTTTTCTATGGGTCTGGGCTTGGTCAGGTAATCAATAGGTATGTAGACAGTATGGTGATTGATGATTTGAGAAGGTTTGAGCTACGGTTTTGGTTAAGTGGTTTCAACACCTCGTTACAGAACTAACAGATTTGGAGATAGTGCAATTGGCTTTGTGTAAGATCAATTTTGATGGAATTTCTTAGAGTTGCTCCGATAAAGCAAGGATTCTTTCAGTCAAAGGGAAATCATGAATCGTGGTGCGAAGAACGGCTTTAAAATGTGTGCAAGAAAGGTTAGCGGAATTAGAATATTTTTTCGATTTCGGGTGGACTGTGGTTAGTGGCTATACCTAAGTGATTGTGTTGTTTGGGGAGTGTTTGTGTGACCTATCGATCACGTTAAGAGGTCTGGTTTTATCTAAATAGAGAACTCAAGTGGAGGCAATTCTTATAATCGGGGATCCGTTGTGAAGGAAATTCGAGTACGGAAGATAGGGAAATTTGGGTCTTTGAGCCAAGATAAAGTAAGTTTGGGTTGATAAGATGAACAAGAAGTGCTATCACCGTAATTCTTGCCTGTGGAGGCTTCTGTGTGTGTTTAAATAAAGATTCCTCAGTTATGGTCAACTTTCGTACTCTTCTTCGTCGTTCGAGGACGAACGATTCTTTAATTGGTATCTTATTTAACGAGTCGTTATTGAACTTTTGACCCATTTTCCCCTCTTGACCCTTCCCCAATCCCTATTAGTATGATTTTGACCCATAGGGCTGAGCATCACGGTTCTCAAGGTCATTCGGTGAGTATCAGCGTGATTTGAGGAAATTAGAGCTTTGAAGTGGAAAAGACTTGAACTATAGTGACTTTTGGATAAACGGACCTTTTTCAAAATTTTATCGATTCTTTGAGGTCCGGAGGGTTGATTATGACTTGGTAGGTTATTTGGTTTGGTTCTCGAGGCATTCAGGAGCGTTTTGTAACATTGGATGGAAACATGATCTTGGTCGTTTGGGAGTTGACTCGCTCAATAGACCTTCGTTTGGAATTTTGAAGGCACGGTTGGGTTCCTAGCCTATTATTACACATGGTTGCATGTCCACAGATCCGGGAGGTCTCGAATGGATGTCGAGATTTTTGTGTGTAACTTGGTGAAATCTTGTTTTCTGATGTCTGGCCTCCGTGAGGGGGTTTCCGTCGCTATGGGTCCGTCCAAGCAGGACTTGGCCCGCAGAAGCGAAGTGGTGAGTCATTTAATAAGGTCTGCATCAACGGACTGTTATCTGCTGAGGTGGGATCGCGTGAGCAGAGAAGAGCCCGCGGAAGGGAGAAATGCAGAACTAAAAATATTTATTAATCCCATTTCGAACCAGTTCTCCCTATTCAAAAAATTGAAACCCTAAGAGTTCTAAGGGTGATTTGAGGATCATTTGGAGTTGATTCATCTTTGAGTTGGTGCTCTAGAACTCTAGCCCACTCCGGAATAAGAAAATCGATCAAATCTCGGACTTAAAAATCGCGGAGATGAACTCCCTGCTGCATGAAAGGATATCTGGAATACTGCTGCCTCTGTCCTCCCCTGGACTCACCCCCGATCTCTAGAGATATGGCCCTATTACTATGGCCCCTGTCACAGTCAAGGTTCGTCCTCCGTTGATGCTTGCGTCCTCTAAATTCTGTGTATATGCCTGTATACGGGAGATGTCCATGCCTGGCTATAATGCGGCAGTCGTACAAGCATCTATCAAATGTGGCCTTAGACCCGCTACAAAGCGATGAAATCTATCCTCCATCTAAGTCACCATAGCTGGGGCATATCTAGCCATAGAATTAAAATACACATAGTACTCCTGGACACTCATACTGCCCTCCTCAATACGCAGAAACTTATCTGCTTGGGCTCGCCTGACCTCAGGAGGTAAATAATTGTTATATCCGGCATTTTCGCGTATTTGGAAAACTTGAAAAATAACTTTGGTTTGTGAGGAATAAGGTCATGCTGAATTTTTCTTAGTATGTGTATGCCGGTTACGGAAGTTTGAATGTGGAAACACCGGAGAAGGCCTAAGGGCAAGATTGGAATTTTGGAAATTAATTTCGGGAATTATAAAACAAGATTTTAGCCAATTGGGCTCAAAGAAATAAAATGAAAATTTGGCCCAAAAGAGATGGGGTGGCCGGCCAACTACATAGCCAAGCCCACCCAATTTAATTAATTTCCATATGGCAAATTAACATAAAGGATCCTTAGCCTTAGAAGTTTCAAGAAAACAAAGGAAAAATCAAGAAAAAAAAGAGAAGAGCCATTCGGCTAGAGAGAAAGAAGAGAAAAAAAAAAAGAGAAGAGAAGAGAAAAATTCTTGGAGCTTGGTTCTTGATTCAAAAACTTGGTTCTTCTTGAATTCTTACTAAGTTCATGGTGCTCTTCAAGTTGGTATAATTACCTTGGCAAGGAAGTGTTTCTTTTGGCAAGAGGAAAGAATTGGAAAGGTAAGGATTTCATGTTGTTATTATGTTATAGAAGATTATATATATGTTATGGTATGTGGAATTGAATGAAAAGCATGGAAATTGTGAGTGGAGGTGTGTGAGCCGTGTGTGTATATATATATACATGGCCGTGTGTGTGTGCATGGTTGTGCATGGAATTGGTGTTGAATTTTGTGGTAATCTAGTTGTAGTTATGGTCAAAATTGTATTGGAAATGAAAGTTGAATAAATTAGTGAAAGTTGGAAAATATGAGGTATGGCTGTGTGGTATCATGTTGATCATGGAATGTGAATTAAATCTTGCTAGTATGTTAAGTGTGTAATTGTGAAGTGAATGAAAGGATAATGATTCTTGTTGTTATGGAAAAGAAAAAAATGGTTGTTAAGTTGTTGTAGAAAAACATGCAAGTTTATTGTAACTTATGTAAATGTGGAAATGAAAGTAGGAAGATGCAAATTATGATTGTCATTGATGAATTTGGAAGATGGAAATGTGTTATGAACTTGTATGTTAAAGATTAGAAGAATTGAATAAACTATGGCTTTGGTGGAAAGTTGGCATAATTTGTATAGCTTGTGTATATATCGTAGAAATGTTATTATACGCTTTCGAATGGTATTGTAATGATCTCGATTAATAATGAATGTGGAAATATTGAGATTGAGTTGGAGACGCGAAGTTGGAAAGGTGACTAAATAGGTTATATTGTGTTTTATTGTGATTCTTAATGTTGTTGTTGGGTTGTTGTTGGTTGTTTTGAGCCGAGTTGAATCTCGGGGTGTCATATTTGTAGGGGAGTTTGCCGAAATTTCGGTAGACAATTACTAACCCCAAGATTGAAATGTTAACTCTCATGAATAGTAACTGGTATAGGTGACCATTTGCAGATTTTTGATGAAACGAGATTGGAGTTTTAGCAAGCGTAAAGGGCAAGGAAGGTATGTAAAGTCTTCCCTTTCATTCTTTGGCATGTTCTAAATGTTAACGCGAACCTTAGATATGACTCTGTCTCTTGGAACCCGAGATTGAAATTGACCCCATTTCTTTCAGCGCGATTGAACTAGTTTCCTTACCAATTGTCATCAAAGTGACTTGTGTGTTTGCAACCTTCGCAAATGAACTCGGAGTGTCTCAAAACTCTCATGAATGACTCCATAAGGCCTATGATTCATAATTTGAGTTCACCACCTCGATTCACCCGAGGTGGGCCCACAGAATCCGAGACCTCTTACTATGGCCTTGTTTGACTAGTTCCTACTCAGTTCTTAAAAGAAATTTCTGATAAATGCTCCGTTTGTCAAATGATAAGTGTGACGAGTCCATAATATGTTGTGATATGTGTTATGATTCTTAAAGTATGATTTGATAGGACAATCGTGCCATCCCCAAAAAGGGCATATACATATATACACTATGATTGACGTCCGACTTCTTGGAAAAGATCTGTTATTTGAACTGCCCTATCTGTTAAAGAACGACCATTCTGATTATACCGTTGAATCCCATGGTATATTTGTTATGTACGAACAATCTCGAAAGTGCTATTCTGCCTGACATAATCCGTCGCGATTTATGAAAGGTACGTTCTATGGCTTAAGGTTTGGTTTGTCTGTTGAGTCTGGACTTATATGCATATGTTTCTGCATTACTCTGTTCGTGCAAGTTATGATATGTCTTTTCACTGAGCCCGGGCCAGGACATGTTCTCGTGCGCACTTCTCTGCATTATTCACCGAGTCCCTCGTACTCGCGGGCCGGGACACGTTATCTGTTTATGATTATGATATGATGATACGGGGATGGTGGCCAGGATGGCACATGATTACTATTCACCGAGACCCGCGGTAGAGGGCCGGGACACGTTATGTATACATGATATATGATTTTGACAGATATGATTTCATATTACCGAGTCCCTTAATAAGGGCCGGGACACGTCATCTGCACATATGGTACATGATTCTGTTATGCATGACTTCACTTACCGAGTCCCTTATCAGAGGGCCGGGACACGATACATGTTCGCATGACATTATATGATCTGATATGCATTATGTCTGCTGAGGTCTCGGACAAGGTATTACCTTTTGTACTTCAGATTCCAATCTCAGCTCCGTCTGTTATGTTTCTGTACTCCTGTCTTTGATCATGGTTATACCTGTTACCTTTCTGCTTTACATACTCGGTACATTTCCGTACTGACCCCCTGTTCTTCGGGGGCTGCGCTACATGCCGCGGTACGTACGCACCTCGAGATACGCCACCAGCTTAGGTACCGGTTCTGCTGTTGGAGAGTGCTCCTTTGATCCGGAGCTGATACTTTTGGTATATCTCTTTTGTTGTTAGTCTGCTTTGTACATATGATCAATTGGGTATGGCGGGGCCCTGTCCCGTCTTCTGATTCTGTTCTGTATGTTAGAGGCCTGTAGACATGTTTGTGGGTTGTGGGTTTTCACTATTCGGGTAAGTGAGTGCGAGTCTGCGATCTGAGTATTTCAGTTGTTACGATAACCCTAACGGCTTATGTACAGGTTTAAGTATGTATATATTTTCGTACGATGTAATTTATATCTGTATGAATTTATGTATGTCTGAACGGAATTAGCTGTTTGGTACGCCAGATCTGTTAGGTAGGTACGTACGGGTGTCCAGGTCGGGCACCAGTCACGGCCTACGGGGCTGGGTCGTGACAATAATGGCGAATAAACGCATCTGAAAACTCTCGCTTAACATCTGGAGAGGCATTCTCCCCTAGATAACACCCAAGTCTGATACTACTGCACCGCAATATCACGAAGCCTGTATGAAGCTAGCTCCACTGAATCGACCTCATCCGCATGCATAACCCTCAAGGTCCTCTGCATACTATCAATGAAATCCTGGGGGTCCATATTTTCCTTTACCACAGAGATCTCTGGAGAACCTAACCCAAGGAAGGTCTTAACCCTCGAACTACCGGCCCTGTCTGCCTGGTCAACACCGACTCCCTGCCGCTGAGCCTGGGCGGCTACTAATCTAGTCAATAACTGCACAGCATCTCGCACATCCTGGCCCGGTACATCCAGCTGAGGAACTAGGGCAGGTGCTGGAGGCGGGGTATGCGATGTCTCAGACGGCCCCTCACTCTGAATCTCATCCTGGGCCCTCGTGGCCTGCCGATTATGGCTAGTGGCCTCACCGACCGCTCTCTTGCCCTTTTGGGTAGCTGTAGCTTTCTTGCGGGGCATCGCTGACATCAGAACAACTCATCAGAAAGTGAACGCTTAACACATGGCTCAATCACACAATATAAAAGAGAAGGAATGACATCATCCTAAATGTCCTCTTTGTCACACCCCAATTTCCGATAGGGTGTGATGGGCACCCGACCCTTACCCAGGGCCGAGCGAACCCTCAGACTAACGTAATACTCGTACTCACATTGGGCCCTTGGCCAAATCATAAATACATAATTTCAAATCAAACACAAACTTGCGAACGTACACAATAACGTAATATCACATATAACAAAACGACGGCTTATAGAGCCGCTCACAACCGACATCCGATGCACATGACTCGTCCGCAAAGTCTCTAACATGACTCGGATATCATAATATGCACAAACTCGACTCGGCAAAGACTCGGGAGCAAGTGGAGCTCGCCAATCCCGCCGGAACACCGTCGCTAATACCTTTAGCTCACCAGGGTGTACCTGCGCGGCATGAAACGCAGCCCCCGAAGAAAGGGGGTCAGTACGGAATATGTACTGAGTATGTAAAGCAGAAATACGGAACCGTAGGAACAAAATACAGAAGATAGATATAATATGCAAAGTATCAAAATAAGTAGTTAAAATGCAAATCATGCACAGGCTCTTAGAACGGTGGTCGCCCGCTTCGTCGTTGGCGCCACGCCACAAGATCACACCGAAGATTTCGGATCTCCGTAACCCGACAAATCCCCGTAACACATCATAGCCAACCAACACACCATAACACAGCATCACACCAAACGGAACCCGGCCCTCTGGAGAGGAGCTCGGTGAACCGTAACACAGCATCACACCGGAATTTATCATATTGCGCACGAGCATAACCGGCCCGGGACTCGGTGAAGGAGGCACAACCATGAGCACGAGCGGAGTCGTGAGCATACATATGCATAAAATCATAATCATAAATCATTAAGTAAGTAAGAAAATTCATATGCAAAAGTCCAAATGAAACGAAACTTACATTTTTCCGAAGGTCGTCCATAATAGGCATAGAAAGGTCGCGGGCCCCACGGACGGGTGTCGACCCCCGTCCGAGCCCGACTAGGGTAGGTAGGGGAAAGTGATGTCTTATGAACATACATATTATGTTTGGGGGCGTTCCGAGCTCGTATGCAAAAGTTACGAACGTTTGAAGTTCGGGACCCTTTTGTAGCCAAAATCATTTGTAAAACTTTTGAACTCAATCTTTTGAAAACATAAAAAATCTTATTTTGGTCCCATCAAATAATGGATCCTAAGGAACGAACAAAGTACATACCTAAGCTCGGATTCTAGGAGTGGAATTACCCCAAGGCTCGGGTCATAGCCTAATAGTACTAGGACATGCCAAAGAAAGAAAGGTGAGCTTTACATACCTTGGCCGCCCTTTAAGCTAATCCAAACTTGCGTCTCAGCTTCTCGCGATCTACAAAATGTCATAAGACATCCAACCTTAGCCATAAGCATCAAGGAGCCCAATTCCAAGCCATCACTTCCTTTAATGAAAAATTCGGCAAAGACCTCCCCTATATATTCACCAACCCCGAGAATTCAACTCGGCTAATATCAACAACAACCAAACCAATAATCATAATAACAACATCCATAGTCAATTCATAATGCATTCTAAGCAAGTCGCATAATATTTCAAGACACTTCAAACATTATGCTATGAACCCGAAACCTTTCAACTTAATGAATACGACAATAATGCATTTCTTTCTTTCAAATTCATCAACTATAACCACAATCCCATGCTTTATAACATTATGCTTACAATTTCAAGAAACTATAACAAAATCACATTATCTTACAAATCAGCCCGCAAACAATTACAGCTTCAACATAAGTCATTAAACTTTCATTCTCCCCATGTAATTCTCAACAACAATAGCCGAGAACACTAAATAAATTTGATTCATTCTTTCTTCACAAATCAGCCACCATTCGGCCCTCTCCACAACATACAACATTCCATGAGTTTCATTCATTTTCTATGCATTACAACCACATAAAAACATGTTGAATACAATTAGTTCATCACTCCTACACAACAACACATTCACACGGCCACAACATACTACATACGGTCACAACACAACACTCCATATTTTCATATGTTTCACTTGTTTCTACATATCACAACATGCACAACCATTCATAATATAACAATCCAACATGTTAAATAAATTAGTCCTCCACCCCTATACAATCTAGTACACACGGCCACACCCACAACTTACCACAAACTCATGAACTTTATTCATCTACTCCCTCCACAACATACACAATCATCTATAACATATGAAAAACAAGATAGAATCATACCTTTCCTTCACCCTTCTACCTCTCGGCTAGGACAAGGTTTGCAAGAACAAGAGTTTCACTTGATTCAACAACTACTTCACGTCGACGAGGACCTCTAATTAGTAAGAAAACAAGAAGAAAATATTTTTCCATGGCCACCATAAATCTCAGGCAAGTTCGGCCGCCTTCTATGGCCCCGAACTCCCCTCTTTTTTTTTCTTCTTTTTCTTGATTTCTCTAGAAATTAATTGAAGACTTGTGTCTTGTATGCTACACTTGTATATATATATAAATATATATGGGCACATGCCTTGTCATGTGCCCCTTGGACGTTTTTCTCCTCCTTTATTTGTCTCCAATTTTCTTCCATTTTCTAGAAATTCCTTTGAATAATAAAAGATGACTTATATGATCACATGTCATCTAATTCCATACATTTCTATGCCAAGCTTCCATGTGGCCATGGCCCACCTCATTCTTATTTCATGAATTTTAAATTTTCCATAATGCCTCCTTAGTCCCAAATTTTTCCTTAATGCTTTCTTCCAACAAAATCATGAACCATTTGTCGTAAAACGAAGTCGAGAGATAACCTCGTCCATAATTCTTCGCAACCAACTTCAAAATATTCCGACGTGCGAAATGCGAGATATAACATTCTTCCCCCCTTTAGAACATTCGTCCTCGAATGTTCACTTAGTCGTACGGGGTCTCATAAGCACCTCGGGGAGCTCTTTTTTATAGCTATCCTTCGTCCTTCATACTATCTCTCGTCACACTCCTTTTCTTTATACCCGTCCATTTTCTCGGGCGTCGTGTCATTCGAGGTTTTTGTAAGACTTCTCACATTGCCGCGAACACCATCCTAACCCTCGTACACTTATTGTTGGTTTCCCGCTCTCACTGCTTACTTCGGTGAGGGGGGGGGGGGGGGCCTCATTGGTAGCCCGGACGTCCATACCAAACACACTGTCATATCAACTGTTCTCATTCCCTCTCTTGCATATCTCTTACCCGCTTCCCCCCTTTAAGGGTATGCTTATACCATTATCCATTCGTGCCGTCTCTTCTTCTCGCACACGAGGAATCTTATACTACCTCCCAGGTCGTTCGAACACACTACTCCTACATAGTCCTTTTCTCATTTCCAAAATGTGTTCTATGCGTTCACATTTTATCCGTGTCACCTCGTCATTTTCTAGCATTCATTCTGCCTTGTTTCTTGCCTTTCTACAACCTAGTCCCTCACAATCCTACCGCTTATGGTACTCGTATCCTCAGTCATACATCATAGCCTATTACCACACTGTTGTCTCGTTTCCTTTTTTATTCCTTTCTTTCCGCTGACTCCTTCTCTTCGCCGACCTGATTCACACCGTCCTACGTGTCCTTTCAAGGTTTCTGGCCGCTCCACATACTCTAATCTCTCTTAGACTACCTTGATTTCTTATTCACTCCTTACCTCTGAATTCGTAAGATTTTCAGAAAACTTCCCAGGGGGGTCACCCATCCTGGAATTGTTCTCACGCCAGCACGCTTAACTTCGGAACTTTAATGAAATCGGGTGCGTTAACGCCGATATACTCGCGTCCGCCTCACCGCACAACCTTCACCGCATATCCTAGAGTACGTCGGAGCCTTACCGTATTTCAAAACGTCCCCACCGCATATTTTACCAACTATCGATCGATACATTCCTATTCATCACAATTCTTTTTCCTCATACACTTATCTTAATCAAATCACTTTGTCCAAACCTGCCGGTCCTTTCCAAATCATCTCCTAGTAGCATAAGTCCTTCCAAATTTCCTTACTACCATATATCCACCGTCGCCTTATTGACTATTTCGCCGCTCATTCCGCAGTTAACTTATTCCTAGAGGCGTACCGTACTTTACTGAAATTTCGACTTTTATCGCTACTATTAACCCGACTTTTCAAAATATTTTCCAACTCATTCCTCATTCTCGTATTATCTCTAGAAAAATTTCGGCAGAGTTCCCTCTATATTTCTTGCCATTCCAGAACCTGCACGCAGGAAATACCAACAGTGCCTCACAGGGCCATCATCATATATACATACCACATCATATTGTATCGCATCATAGCCACACAGGGCTCTCAATATTCACAAGGGTCCGAAGATATTAGATTTACCTCATAGGCTCCACACGACCACACATATCACATTTTCTTGCCTACCTTCCTTTTCGCTTCCAACTTTGCCTTTAATCGCATGCCAATACCTTATATATCTTTCGTATCTTTACTTTACTGCGTGCTTTGTAACCTTCCATACCGCTAGTTGCTTCCGCTCGTCAACGCCGGTCCTCCGCCGAAATCAAAGGCCAAGGTCGGGGATTTCCTATAACTTGGCTCTACAAAGACGATCTAAGATGCCAAAGAAGAGTAACCATTCTAGATGCCCGTAGCCTCCGTTTATAAATGTGGCGCGCTTCACACCATAAACGAGGACTCTACCGGACACGACTTTGCGTACAACCCCTAGGACCGACCCGCTCGATACCACTTTGTCACACCCCAATTTCCGATAGGGTGTGATGGGCACCCGACCCTTACCTGTGGCCGAGCGAACCCTCAGACTAACGTAATACTCGTACTCACATTGGGCCCTTGGCCAAATCATAAATACATAATTTCAAATCAAACACAAACTTGCGAACGTACACAATCCGTAATATCACATATAACAAAACGACGGCTTATAGAGCCGCTCACAACCGACATCCGATGCACATGACTCGTCCGCAAAGTCTCTAACATGACTCGGATATCATAATATGCACAAACTCCGACTCGGCAGCACTCCGAGCAAGTGGAGCTCGCCAATCCCGCCGGAACATTTCGCCGCTAATACCTTTAGCTCACACTCGGGTGTACCGCGCGGCATGAAACGCCCCCCGAAGAAAGGGGGTCGCACGGAATATGTACCGAGTATGTAAAGCGTAAATACGGAACCATAGGAACAAAATACGGAGAAGATAGATATAATATGCAAAGTATCAAAATAAGTAGTTAAAATGCAAATCATGCATAGGCTCTTAGAACGGTGGTCGCCCTTTGTCGTTGGCGCCACGCCACAAGATCACACCGAAGATTTCGGATCTCCGTAACCCGACAAATCCCCGTAACACATCATAGCCAACCAACACACCATAACACATCATCACACCAAACGGAACCCGGCCCCGGAGAGGAGCTCGGTGAGAACCGTAACACAGCATCACACCGGAATTTATCATATTGCGCACGAGCATAACCGGCCCGGGACTCGGTGAAGGAGGCACAACCATGAGCACGAGCGGAGTCGTGAGCATACATATGCATAAAATCATAATCATAAATCATTAAGTAAGTAAGAAAATTCATATGCAAAAGTCCAAATGAAACGAAACTTACATTTTTCCGAAGGTCGTCCGAATAGGCATAGAAAGGTCGCGGGCCCCACGGACGGGTGTCGACCCCCGTCCGAGCCCGACTAGGGTAGGTAGGGGAAAGTGATGTCTTATGAACATACATATTATGTTTGGGGGCGTTCCGAGCTCGTATGCAAAAGTTACGAACGTTTGAAGTTCGGGACCCTTTTTGTAGCCAAAATCATTTGTAAAACTTTTGAACTCAATCTTTTGAAAACATAAAAAATCTTATTTTGGTCCCATCAAATAATGGATCCTAAGGAACGAACAAAGTACATACCGAGCTCGGATTCTAGAGTGGAATTACCCCAAGGCTCGGGTCATAGCCTAATAGTACTAGGACATGCCAAAGAAAGAAAGGTGAGCTTTACATACCTTGGCCGCCCTTTAAGCTAATCCAAACTCGTGTCTCAGCTTCTCGCGATCTACAAGATGTCATGAGACGTCCAACCTTAGCCATAAGCATTGAAGAATCTCATTCCAAGCCATTACTTCTTCTACGAAAATTTTGACAGCACCTCCCCTATATATTCACCAACCCCGAGAATTCAACTCGGCTAATATCAACAACAACCAAACCAATAATCATAATAACAACATCCATAGTCAATTCATAATGCATTCTAAGCAAGTCGCATAATATTTCAAGACACTTCAAACATTATGCTATGAACCCGAAACCTTTCAACTTAATGAATACGACAATAATGCATTTCTTTCTTTCAAATTCATCAACTATAACCACAATCCCATGCTTTATAACATTATGCTTACAATTTCAAGAAACTATAACAAAATCACATTATCTTACAAATCAGCCCGCAAACAATTACAGCTTCAACATAAGTCATTAAACTTTCATTCTCCCCATGTAATTCTCACAACAATTACAAGAACACTAAATAAATTTGATTCATTCTTTCTTCACAAATCAGCCACCATTCGGCCCTCTCCACAACATACAACATTCCATGAGTTTCATTCATTTTCTATGCATTACAACCACATAAAAACATGTTGAATACAATTAGTTCATCACTCCTACACAACAACACATTCACACGGCCACAACATACTACATACGGTCACAACACAACACTCCATATTTTCATAAGTTTCACTTGTTTCTACATATCACAACATGCACAACCATTCATAATATAACAATCCAACATGTTAAATAAATTAGTCCTCCACCCCTATACAATCTAGTACACACGGCCACACCCACAACTTACCACAAACTCATGAACTTTATTCATCTACTCCTCCACAACATACACAATCATCTATAACATATGAAAAACAAGATAGAATCATACCTTTCCTTCACCCTTCTACCTCTCGGCTAGGACAAGGTTTGCAAGAACAAGAGTTTCACTTGATTCAACAACTACTTCACGTCGACGAGGACCCTCTAATTAGTAAGAAAACAAGAAGAAAATATTTTTCCATGGCCACCATAAGAGGGCAGTTCGACCTTCTATGGCGGCCCGAACTCCCTATCTTTTTTTCTCTTCTTTTTTCTTGATTTCTCTAGAAATTAATTGAAGACTTGTGTCTTGTATGCTACACTTGTATATATATATAAATATATATGGGCACATGCCTTGTCATGTGCCCCTTGGACGTTTTTCTCCTCCTTTATTTGTCTCCAATTTTCTTCCATTTTCTAGAAATTCCTTTGAATAATAAAAGATGACTTATATGATCACATGTCATCTAATTCCATACATTTCTATGCCAAGCTTCCATGTGGCCATGGCCCACCTCATTCTTATTTCATGAATTTTAAATTTTCCATAATGCCTCCTTAGTCCCAAATTTTTCCTTAATGCTTTCTTCCAACAAAATCATGAACCATTTATCGTAAAACGAAGTCGAGAGATAACCTCGTCCATGACTCTTCGCAACCAACTTCAAAATATTCCGACGTGCGAAATGCGAGATATAACATGTAGCCTCCCGTTTATAAGTGTGGTGTGCAACACACCCATAAACAAGACTCTACTAGACACGGACTGCAGCTAAACCTAGGACAAAACTGCTCTGATACAACTTCTGTCACGATCCAAACAGATGAGTCATGACGAGTGTCTGACCTCTAGTGACCAAACACCCCTATACTGTCTCTGGACAATACTGAACATCAAGGGCCCATAAGCAACTGAAACTGAACTCATACTGCCTCGTGAGAGGGTGACATCATGAACTCTGTACAATCTGAATATATACATACATACTGAAAGAACAGTGCAAGCCAGCTAGGCTGCTACATATACTGTACACAACAGAATAGAAGCCGATAAGGCTATATCATCTGACTAATACATACAACTGTCTACAGACCACTACTGGCGTGAAAGCTATAGAAAGGACGGGTCAGCCGGACAGGACCCCTTCATACCCATAAGCATGTACATCTCAAATGAATAACATACAAAAAATAGACTGCAACTTCGAATCAAGTGGAGCGCACTGACCACGGCTGGATAAGGAAATCCTACTAAGTTGGGCCGCCTGTTGGTCTACCTGAACCAGCTGGCATGAACACAGCCCCCCGAGCAATGGGGAGTTAGTATGGATAATGTATTGAGTATGTAAAACATAAGGGTAGCAAAAGCATAAGAATCATGAACTGAATCTGAAACTCAAATATCACTGACTGTCCACATAGATTTGTATGAACCAGTATCTGTAAGCATGCATATATCTGTATAACTGAAAATGCCTCTGCGGGCGCATAATCTGTGTACTCTCAACAGTAATCATGCTCATGCATAATAATGTAGGTCATACATATGTATATGCGTATATAACACATGTTAAGCCTCTATGGGCCTCCCATCATGCCATATCGGCCTCTCGATGGCCATCATCATCATATACATTCTTTGCGGTACGTACAGCCCGATCCTTATATCATCATTATGGTGAACCAGCTAATCAGGTGGTAATGCGCGTATAACGCTTGTTCATTTCCCATACCCTATATACATATAATACTTGCATAAATAACGCCTTCTGGTCACTGGTCAATATGCATATATGAATGAATGTAGTGCGTGAATAAACTGTATACATAAAACTGGACCCATGAACAGAAGGAACAATTACAACAGGGAACATGAATATCAAAGACTTCGGTACTTCTAGTACTGCTAAGAGTAGAGTAATATGGAAGATCATTTACTCACTTGTTGGCTCATTTCATAAGATCATGCCAAAATGAAGAAGGGGAAAAGCCTTAACATACCTTAACGACTCTTTAATCGCTTAACGTTATCCTTCCAAATCACAAAGTCTACATTCAAGAGGGATTACACTAAATTTAGGTCTAGCAGAAACTCTCTTAAGCCCACACTAGCATAGTTAACGGATTAACGAAATTTGGGCAGCATTTCCCCTATATCATCAACTTCCACTAAATGACGAAATAACTCCCAAACAGCAATAATAACATCCATAATATCACAATCAAGAAGTCATACTCAATTAAATCCCAAGTCTAGCCAAAATCCCCTTTTTAAGTTCACTCTAAGTCATCTTCTTCATTACGCCATCCATGGCTTCTACACTTTCATTCTTTTCCTTTCTAAGGGGTACAAAACCTTAATATCAACTCAATCTCAAGAATAAGATGAAGAACATACCTTATAACAAAAGAACCTCACTCAACTTCCTCCAAGCTCACATTCAACTCCACTTTGAAAAGGAGCAAGAAACTTCACCTTCCATGGATTACCTTAAGCTCTAGATGTTGATATTCTCCTTGATGATATGGAAAGGTGCGAAGGGTTTTAGAACCTTTAAAATCTCTCAAGAGGACTCTAAAAAGGTAAGGAAATAAGTGAGAGAAGGTGGATATGAATTTGGGGCCGTTTGGGTTTTAAAAAAAAGTGGTCAAAATACACCCCGACCAACTTTGCGAAGTGTATGCGGCTCAGCACACTGAGTGTGCATCCGCACACTCCTCCCTTGGCTTGGGTAGAAAGTCCAGCCATTCTGGCAAATTGGCACCCAGTGTGCGGGTCTTTACATTGAGTGTGCGACCGCACACTGCCCACTTTCTTCCGGTTTCGCGAAAAAAGCGATCCTTTCAATTCGTTTGATCTCCAATCCTTATGGAACCTTCTTGGCACTTGGCTAGAACTTCATTAACCATCTAAGGGGCCTCATATCTCTTCCTCAAGGTGATGCTAGGCAAAGCATGGCTCAAATGATACCAAATTTCCAAAACATAGTTCAACCTTAAGCTCCTCCAACGAACTTGCTTCCTTCTTTCCTCAAATGTCTTTGGAATCTTAATTAGAATCCTCAATCACCCCCTTTTAACTTATAAGGGCTTCATATCAACTTTAGGTTTACATTGGGACATTCACAGTGCGAGCGACACGAAACTCCAAGGTGTAACATAACAAATACGCAAGGCATTTCCAGAAAACTATCTTTAGGATAATAATTTTCCCCGCACTACGCAAGTGGCTAACGGGAAAGTCCATCCCCAGGATACAATGCCTACTTTGAAAATCAGATTTGCACTCTTTGATTTCTTCAACCATAAGAACTCAACCCAATTTGAATATAGAAATTTGCCGGAAGATGGAGTAGAATATTAATGGAGGAATATCTGCGTTAAAAGAAGAGTTAAATATCTTTTTAAGTTGGCAGAATGCATTTCTTTTCCTGAGAAACGCATGAACTCAATCTTAGGCTTCTGCTAAATTAAGCCTTTTATTGGCAAACATTGTAACTTTTCCCTACGGTTACAAACATTAATTTGAAAGGATACACCTCTTCAGAAAGGAAACAATTTATTACTTAATTTCTCCTTACTAATTAATTACTATTGTTATTATTATTATTAAACAATACTTAAACACACACACACAAAAAAAAATCCTCACCTCAAACACATGAAGAATATTATTGGCATTTGTATAACACATAACTAAAGGTAGCTAACAAGCCTTGAACCTTTAGAATGAATATGAATATAAAATTCATGTTTGTATTATACATGAGTTCTTGTTCTACAATGACGACACCGTTAAATATGGGCCTTGCGCTCAATTCTGTTCTGAAAGTTCTCTAGGATTCGCCATTAAAATCCATAGAAATCGTCCTCTCACTTTCTTACTTGCATAGGCAATATTGTCGAGAGTGTCCACAATCGCTCTCTCACCCCACTTTTTCCGAGACTATTAAGAACAAAGTTCAGCCTTCTTGTTGCGCGAAAATCATTGCATATAGTCAAACATGGGGTTTAAAGGAATAACAATTCATTTGTATGTATTATCACCCCCACTAGTCCTTGAGTAAATTTATGCACTGAAAATGGAACCTTGACGTTAACATTTCTCGGATAACTCATGAACACTAATCCTTAAACTCTTAACATATGAATATTTAGTTATTACTAGCATTCACATGAAAGAGTAGATGTCATTCAAGATGATCTCTATTAAAATGGTAATAGCCCAATATTTTCCATGACTACACTATTTTCTCACATAATAAATATTTCATGAGAAGATTTGTCAATATTTAATTATAAGCTACACTTAATGTGTTTGATATTGGGTTTGGATCGTGGGTCGCCCATGCAGACTGACCCGACTGACCAGATTAGGAGAAATAAACCTGCAGGAAGTTATTAAAAAGTTAAAAGGAGTCACCACATATAAGGTAACTTCTACCTTATTTTATAAAGCGAGTTTGTGGGAGGAAATTGAATAACTCTTGTAACTTCTTTATTCATATTAAAGGCACAATTTCTTTCTTCTTGAATACATAAGCAAATAGAGATACTATTTTTCAATCTTCCCCACAAGAACACATACATGAAAAGGTATTTATTTTGTGAAAAGAACTTTGTTGCTCAGAGAGATGAAGTCGACCTTGGGCGATTCTTTTGGTGGAAAGATTTAACAATCCTTCCATTGCATTAAGGTACACAATTTATTGTTTTTGCCCCATGTATTATTCTAACGATGGCATTAGAGTCTAGGTTTAATTTGCTCCCTAGTCTGGATTGTCTTGGCTGAATAACGTATTGTGTGTTCTGTGAGTTTTTTTCTTGAATGCACTGTCGAATCTAAATTCGTTATCGAGACAGATACTTATATATTGCTACTGTAATTTCTTTTTTTGAAAAAATGTGCTGTTAACAGATTACATCTTCTTTATTAAGTATCTACGTCTTTAGACTTAATGTGGAGTAGTTATCAAACTTAAGTGGGGCCCATTGAATCATTTAGTATGGTTTAGGAAGATATCTTCTTTCTTGGTCATTTAATTGACGGATGAGTTCCTTATAATTGGAAAGGTGTACTAATTTTAAGTGTCAATTATGTTTTAAATAAATTAAAAGAGGTGGACATGTAATTCATGCCATACATTGAGCATCTCTGTGTTTCTGTCTGTTAGGTCATCTTTTTCACCTCTTTGACTGTGCTTGTCTGCTTGTTAGTATCTGATAGAACATGTCTGTGAACCTGATTCACATGCATTGCTTGCAACTCTTCTTTTGTGATAGATCAGGTCTTTGGACTTGTTCAATGTGCGTTGCATTCTTGCTTATTTAGACATTTCACTTGTGTTTGGAACTTCTGCTTCCTTCATCCAAATGCCTAGCTTTGTTCAATCACTGTTATGAATTCTCATACGTATCTAGACCTGGTTTGTTTTCTTCATGGTACTAATCAATGTGATCTTTTGTTAATCATTGTTTGCCCGTTTGTCAATTATCAAAACTTATATGTGCATCAGCCCAGCTGATGCCAACACTAGTGTTGATACTCCTGCACTTGAGTCAGTACCAGAAGTGACGGAGTTTCTCGAGGTGTTGCCTACAGACATTCCAGGTGTTCCCCCGGATCATGATATAGATTTTTGCATTGATTTGGAGCCCGACACCAAGCCCATCTCTGTTCTGCCATATCTAATGGGGCCGGCCGAATTGAAAAAGTTGAAAAAATAATTGCAAGACTGTCACGACCCAAGCCGATGAGCCGTGACGAGTGCCCGACCACTACTGACCCAACACCCCTAAACTCGTACTTGCACTATGATGGGTAACCTGGTGACCCATTTTTACTTATATCTGAGCTATGCCAACTTTTGTAAAATTAATACAATAAACTTTACATCGAAACTCATAAACCATGCATATGGATATATAAGCATATGTGCTAAGGATAACAACACAGGCCGACTTGGCCGCTACACGTGCTGTACACAAAATAATAGGTGACAGAACTACATGACGTTCCAACTATATACAACTGTCTACAGACCTCTATGGAATATAAACTGTAGAAAAGACAGGAAAAGGCCCTGTCATACCCATATATCTACATATCAAGATAGCATACCAGAAAGGGCTGCAGCTTCGAACAAAATGGAGCGCAGTGATTGCGGCTGAGGGGAGGTCCTACTGGTTTGGATCATCTGGCTAACTACCTAAACCTGCGGGCAAGAACACAGCGTTCACAAGAAAGGACGTCGGTACGAACAGTGTACTGAGTATGTAAGGCATGAATAACATCATAATAAGAAATATGGAACATAACATGAGATAAAGAGATAACCTGTATATCTGATTGCCTCTTAAGGCCGATATCAAGCATGCTAACTTTATTTTAAAACAACATCATAAATATATATAAGCAAACTGCCCGGCCATATAGGCACGGTGTTATCATCATTAGCCCGCGTCTGGGCCTCCCGCATCCCGAGTAATCATCTCACGCCGCCCACTAGTGGTGACTGCCCGTGCGATATAGACACAGTGTTATTATCATTATCCGTAAGCCGCCCACTACGCCCACCGTAGTGGTGTCTGCCCTGCCAACTAGGCCCAGTGTAATCATACATATACATAAGCATGCATGGGAGCCCAAATAAAAGCTACAACAATATCGGAGTGGCGTAAGGTCGGTAACCTCCGATTATCTTATGGAACAATCATCATCGCTATATCTCACCTTGAAGGAACAATTATCAAAAGGTGAGATCAACAATAATGAATGCAATCAGGGAAATCATGAAATAAGCTCAATAATCTCATAATAGCGTCAAATTCATAAGCTTTGGAATCTCTGAAAATGGAATCATCATCATCATTATCATTATGGAACATACTTATCTTTAGCATCATAATAAACTCTAAGAATCATGAGCTTCTAACCTTTGGGAATAGGGATATTATGGAAAACATGTATGGGTTCATAAGAAAAGAATCATGCCTTTAGAAAGAAAGGAACTAGCCTTAACATACCGTTTTAGTCTCCTACTACTTAACGCTTATCCTTCCATGCTCGTAAATATACATTCAAGAGAATTCATACCGCTATTAGGCTTATCGTCATATGCTTATCTTAAATCTTCAAATTAATTCCTTCTAAAATCTGCCAAAATTCGGGCAGCATCTCCCCTGTTTATATCCCTAGCCCGAAATCACAATACCAACAAAATAATAATAATAGCAATACTAATATCAACAACGTCATCATCAACACCAATATACTCCATAAAACATCCCACACAATGTTTTTTCCAATTTCTCAACCAACCATAACAATATACACAATACCATAATCAAAGAATTACATTCAATTTAATCTCAAATTAATCCAAAATCTCCTTTCAAATTCATTCCATAGCCAACATCTTCACTTTAATACTTTGGAACATCTCTTCTTCCAAGACCAAATTCATCACAACATTAAGTAGAGACAAGAACAATCCTTCTCCATAAATTAGCTTGGGGTTTTGGAGTTTGATCCTCTTTTGTGAGGGTATAGAATGTTTTGGAATGGTGGAGAACCTTTAAGAACACTCTTATAATGGAGAGAGAAGGGTGGGAGATTCTAGAGAGGTGTGGGGATGTTAGGAAATTTTTAGAGGGTAGTTGAAGAAAAATGAATAAAATGAAGTGTAAAGGCCCTTTTATAGGTGCCAAGCTCGAATTGGCCTGGGTCACCACATAAGTGGGCTTTTAAGTGAGCTTCCCGGATTTTCCGCCCAGGTTCGCATTCCTCTGGTTGTCCGTTTTAAAACGCTCATAACTCCCCACTCCAATATCATATTGACGAACTATTTATTGCATTGGAAACTAGACTCGACGAACTTCATTTTAGGCTCTTGAAACACCTCAAAACTCGTAATATACCTAAAGATATACCCCTCCAAATTTGACCCAAAATTTCTGTCAAAAATTCTGCCAACTTTTTCTAAATTTTCAACAAACTTATTTTCTTCGATTTGCTTGGTCCCGGAATCTTCCGAAACTCACCATACATGATATATATCATTAATAGTACTTTATAATGGTCATGTCCTTTGGTTCCAAGGTTGTCCTTCCCAGTTACGACTTACGAGATCGTAATTCATCCTTTACTTCATGGTTTCGTACCTCCCATGACTTGTACCTTCCAAAACTTCATGGGATGTCTCCGATACTTCATTAATACGGTGAATTATGTGGCATGCTCATGCTCTAAAAGTGCGAGGTGTAACATCCTTCCCCTTTAGAAACATTCGTCCTCGAATGTTGTAGCTTGCGAGCTTATTTAAGCTATCATTAATTTCTCGAAACGGTTGTCCTCCTTTAGTTCCCCGATCTCCATGCTCTTATACTATAGGCTCATTAGTCTTCTTTCATATTCTCTCAATTCTCTATCGAACTCATTCATTAGTTCCATATTCTCTTGTTCTTATGTATGTACCAAGTGGTCGACTGATATCTAGCTACCGTCCTGGGACCTGTTTCCATTAAGATGGTCTTAACTCGTGATTGCTACAGCTCCCTGCTGATCTGTGAGCACTCTTAATTTTATACTCTTTTGCTTTGCTCCTTATTTCTCTACTAGTAAACAGATTCTCTTGTTCAGATATGGCACCTTTCGTTGCTTGCCTCTTTGGTGCTATTTAGATTATCACTTTACATACTAGTCGACCTTATATACATACCATATCATCTCCTTATAATTTCTTGGTTGAACTCCCTTTAACTCCTTACAATATCATCATATTCATATTTGAACTTTTCCTCTAATTTTCTCTCCTCAGTTTTTGCACAATTACCAAAAAACTCGTGAACATGAAACTAAGATAAAATCCTACTTAATCATAATTTCCTCCCAATACGAGTATGCTTCCCTCCTTAAGTCCTTGGCTCTCTTATACCGATGACTAATCGAGACTTAAACTAACCTCCATTCTTCTTCGGCTCCTTATCATCGTCCTTGCACCATTCTGTTAGCCATTTCATCATAGCGATTGTTTATATGGTTCTATGTCATACACTCTCACAATTTATATAACCAGCAGCTTGGAATTTCATGACTCACGAGGTACTTCCTAAACTTAGGCAGTACTGCTATCTTGCTATCCATAGGCACACTATCTTCCTTTCCTTTGATGATTATTGAACTTCCTATAAATATTCCTCCTTTAAAGCTTTCATCTCTTCTAGTGCTACAAGTTCTTTTTAGTAATCCCGATTGTCCCTTATACTTATCCCTGGTCACATGCGGCCTTTCTTACTCCTTCTGCTACCCCTTGGAGTACTTTACTGCATATCTAAATGTACCTAAAATTTCTTCGGCACGAGTGATTCGAGTCATAGTCCGGAATACAACGTATCGCATTGGCGAAACCTATTCTCCTTCCCATATTTGTCTCCTAATATACCTGCATTTAATCCATTCTAACTTTTCTTTAGCACATTCTTGATATATTGGTTCATCTCGAATTTTGGCTCCTTCAAGCTAGTACATCTCCCTCTTTTGAGCTTGGGAATATTGTAGCTCGTATTAGAACTAAATTTGTTCTTCCCCTCTTTTAAAGGATGTTCTAATACACCAACAACCTTTGAATATTAACCGTCTTTGATAATCATCTGGCCGACCTTAACGATCCTTCACTCCTCTATTCCTGATAATGTCGGAGTTCCTTTCATCGCATGGTTTAAATTATTTTCCTTTCTGCTAATTGATGTCTTATATAAAATCAAAATGCTCATACATATCATATCCAATTCGGATGCCTTCTTTATTGTCTTTTCACTTCTACCTTTCATGGCTAGTAGTTCCCTGGGCTACTGAATTAATGGGGACATTGGAATTCATTAGGCCCTTTACAGAGTGTCCGACTATACCATGCTCCTTTAATCCTAGCGTTTCTCCACGACTATCTTCTTAATATCCTTGAAATTCTTCTTGCTCCAGGTTCCCAATTCCAATTTATGTCTATACTACACCATTAAAAATTGATATTTCACACCATCCATTCCCACGACTCATCCTTTCATTAATTTAGCTCATTTTGTCCCTTAATTCATCCTAATACTAGCCTGTATCAATGTCATGAATCATGGCCCTTTTGATCTTTTACCGGCTCTCGTCCTTACCATGAAATCCTCACGAAATACACCCTCTCTTTTTTTCTTCCTTTGTCGAGTTCTCACCTTCCTTTTTGACACTACGGCTGGTTTGTATTCATGCATATCCCCCATACCTCATTATGTTTCTTTTATAATCGAATATCTATACTCTTTATCAAGGTTCTTATCCTATGTTACTGATGTTTTGCCTCTTCGCCAAATTTGTTAATTTATTATCCTCCCTCCTGTCCTTGATGATTGCCCGACTTTATTTAACCAATCCATTAGTGTACCTTTCTTACTTTCGCTTTCAAGATCTTTCTTGATTTCCTTTGCTTATAAGTAATCTTTTTCACTTGCCGTTTTATAGTATTGACCCTGAAGTTTGTAGAATATCCTATTGGAAGTACAAATCTGTTCTATTTCTAAAGTCATCTTTTGGGAGGGCTTTTCCATTTCTGAGGTAGTCGTGTCGCATTAGTATGATTAGTGCATCTCATCTCGGATACCCTCAAGCAGTCGAACCCCTTAACATCTTCGCAAAACCTGCTTATTCTTTCCCAATTCACATCCCTATTTGTTGTTATATCGCCCGTCAATCCCATTTATCAAAATCTGTTTTCGAACCCTGTGCATTCGTCTTTTGTTCTATACTACCATACTCTATTCTTTCTGTATACTTACTTTCGAGATTCATCCGAATGGTCCTTTGCCTCTACCGTCATCCTAAACTCTCTTTCGTAAGCTTTACTTGACCCTCGTTAGCAACATACTTCCCTTGCTCACATTTCTTCTCTTCTTAAGACATCATAATATTCTTACTCTTGTCTACTGACTTCCTTCTCTTCCCTAATATTCTTGCATCATGATTATCCAACTTTAACCTTTAGAGGAAACAATGTCAACCTGCCCAGTAGCACTTACTACTTGAACTTCAATACCCCATCCAATCAATACCTTTAACATATCGTAACATCGGTTATCAGGGCACACATACTGGTTAACGTGATCACACATGAGTTATCATGTATATAGTCTGCTAACACCTTACTTACGAAGTACCCCCAATGCTATTTAAACTTGTCCTAAATCCGTGGCTTTAACACATCTTCTCTTTCTTCGCAAAGCTAGCTCGTCTTACATCTCACAATCATTTAAAATTTCCAACCGCAAGTCTCACATGCTTCTAATTTCCCTCGGGCTATTTTAGTTCCTCATACTTCTCATATGTCTAAGTCTGTAGGACTTCTTAACACATTTCCTAAGTCCTTGATTATGAATTTCTGACAATATAGGCTTAACAATTGATCTCCACTCGAACACCTACTCTCTTTTCCTTTTTATTCATAAGTCGACATCGCTTTATTTTTATTTTATTTTTTTTCTATTGCCAAATAACCTTTATCACCTTTGTCTAATAATTCAAGGTGCCCCTACTTATAAGAATCGCATTCGTCTTGCTGCGTGACCTTTTTACCACATAACCTAGAAAAAAAAACAATTTGAAGTCCTAATGGATCCCAAGTAAAATTCTGTAATGCATCTCCCTCCAGGTTGGAAAAGTCCCTTACTCTCCTGGCAAGACAAATGCTATCTTAACCTTAGGAACTCCCAATAATGACCATCAATCAACACATGCGACTGCTTCCCATTCCTAATTCCAAGATTCCTAGTGGTGGTAAAAACATCTTCGAAAAAGGGCCAAAATTACCCCTGAACTTTGAAAAATAGTTCATCCATACCTTTCGTTATACTTTAGGGCCAATTATACCCTTATCGTTATACTATGGAGTTAATTATACCCTTATGTCTAATAGCTGCCACGTGGCATCATCCCAGCCCTTCAAAATTATTTTCCCCTCAAATAATTTTTTACCCACTAAAATAACCCAACCCGACCCGAATTGTTTTTTTTCCAGCCAAAGTGATATGGACCCAACCCATTACCCCTTGGCTGGAAAAAAAAATTGGGTCGGGTTGGGTTATTTTAGTGAATAAAAAATTATTTGAGGGGGAAATAATTTTGCAGGGTTGGGATGATGCCACGTGGCAGCTGTTAGACATAAGGGTATAATTGACCCCATAGTATAACGATAAGGGTATAATTGGCCCTAAAGTATTACGAAGGGTATGGATGAACTATTTTTCAAAGTTCAGGGGTAATTTTGGCCCTTTTCCGAAACATCTTAGTCGCAGTTACCTATAAATACTTTAGTTATCGGTTCCTTTAGAATTCCCATCCGTCAACTACTAAATGATATCCTGCAATAATTGTACACACATATGAAATTTTAGTAAAAGACCTATATACTTGTAGCCGGCCTGTCCTGATCTTGGTCTGGAGGGCTATAAAGTGAAGTATCCTTCTCATCGTCCTCTTACCATCTATTGGTCTGACCCTCCTCATCTCCCCCATCTGAGTCCGAGGGATACGAATATTCTGGCAGCTCCTGATTTACCGAAGGCCAAGATAAAGGGCTAGAATACTCGGTAACACTCACACTCATGGATTCCCTGACATAATACTCCATCATAGGAAAAGCTGGAGGGGTCAACTCTGGTGTAGCCTCGGGAGCCTCCTGCTCCACCGGCGTCTCATACGAACCCTAAGATGGGTCCGTCTCGTAACTATCTTCCAACGGATCCTCCTCTATGGAAGTCACGAGCTCTGGGGGGATCATCTCGACGTCCTTGGAAGGATATATCTCAATAGAATAGCTAGGACTCCTCCTACTCAGTCCTTATCACACCCCAACCCTTGGTAGGGCGTTATTGGCACCCAGCACCTTATGGAAACCGAGCGAACCAACTTATAACTTACATCCTTCGTGTCTCAAATAGAAATAATAGGATCGAGAGGCTAAATGCGAACATAATATCATGCATAAGTATATGTACATTGGACCCATGATGCCAACATTATTATCGTCACACTATGACTAAGCCGTACACAGGAACTATCTGCAAAGCCTCTATGAACATGACTGAAGTATACAAGTCGGGACAAGGCCCCTGACGTACCCTGAACAAAATCATACATATATATATATATATATAGACTCATAAAGTGCTCCGTGTGAAGAGATGGAGCTCATCAATCGAACGGTACCAAGGCTGCCTACTACGGAAGATCCTTGTCTCGTCTATCTACACCACCGGGCATGAACGTAGCGCCCACAAGAAGGGACGTCAGTACGAACAATGTACTGAGTATGTAAGGCATGAATAGTAACATATTAAGAAATACCGAACATAGGAAACAATATAATGAACGTATGAGGATAAGCAACATAAAAGGGATCAGCTTGTGCCTTTGAATACCCTTTTAAGGCGCATGTCGTGCATGCTTAGCTTTTTAAAAAAAAGACTTTTCCATACATATCCATATATAATATCTTGTCTGGCCGTTAAGGCGCGGTAATATATATATATATATATATATATATAGAGCATCTAACATGGTGTTATC
>NW_026726560.1:0-40448 GCF_029784015.1 Lycium ferocissimum
GCCACAACAACAACATACACTAGCTACAACTTCAACATCATATTTTCATGCATTTCATTCATTTCTTCATCACATAATTCATAAATACAACAACCAACATACTAAATAACATTAATTCATTATTCCTACAACATATGGCACAATTCACTACCACAACAACATCACCCCAATTTTGTGATTTTTATTCATTTCCATACTCCACAACATCCACAAACCATACACAACCACCTACAAGTCATGTAGAGAGAATTACATCTTACCTTCCACTTATTTCTCCTTGGCTAGAGTTGAAGAATTGCAACAACGAACGATTCAATTGCTCCCACGCTACTCCATGTCGTGAGGACCTTAATGAGTAGAAAGACTAGAAGAAAACAATTTTCATGATCAACTTTATGCATTTCAAGGTTCGTACGCCCTCTTGGCCGTTTTTCTCCTTCTTTTTCTCTCTTCATGTTTCTTGAATTTTCTAGGTGGACAAATGATAAGTGGTGCCTTGTGTTGCCTTCTCTTATTATATATATATACATGTGCATATGCACATGGCCGGCCACTACCCTCTCTTTTCTCTCTCTTTTTTTTTGTTTTCTTTTTCTCCAATTTTCTAGAAATTTCTTAAATTTTAAAAGATGAATTCCCCCTTGTCATCTTTTTCCACAAATGTGTTTTTGGCCACTAAAGCATAAGATGAACACATGTTTTATTGCATGGCTTGCAACAAGTGGCCAAGGCATAAGTGGGGCCCACGGCCACAATGGCTTCTCCAAGAAGTCATGAATTAATAGAAATTTCCAAATTCCAAGTTTGCCCTTAATATTCCATGACAATAACATTTATAAGCGGCTTGCGCATTCAAACAAAATCGGAAAATGGCCTTGCCCTTAACTTTTCGCATTTTGCTCGGACATCCCAATGTACAAAAATGCGGGATATAACAAAAACTACCCGATCGACGCCTGGCCTCACCACCAAAAGCGCCTTTGGGCCGCGCCCTCAACCATATAAGTATGCTTAATAATGGTGGAAGGAAGCCCCCAGACTCCGTATCCGAACGCATGGAATGCAGAGAGAAACCCCTTGTCCTCCAACAAAGCGCCTAATCCTATCGGCCTCAGTAAGGATCAACGAAAAAGAATAACGGGCCAAATAGAGGAAGCGAGTCACATAGGACTCCAAGGACATGTCTCTCTGCTCAAGGTGTAAAAATTGCTCCCTACACGCCTCTCTCAAAGACCGAGGCACATACTTATCAAGGAAGGCCCGGTAGAACTGAGTCCAAGTCAAAGGAGGAGAACCTTTAGGTCTGCACGCTACAAAATACCTCCACCACACCTTCGCATCGCTGCGAAACTGGTAGGACACATAGTCAATGCCGTGGGTCTCCACTATCCCCATACGGTGCAGCAACTCATGCATATCAAGATTCAACTCATAGGCATCCTCAGACGAAGTACCAGAGAACCTCGGTGGCTCTAACTTCCTGAATCTCCCCACCAGGTCCTGATCAGCAGCAGTCATAACGGCGCCATCCATGGGCCTAATATCCTCACTAGGGGCGGGTATAGTATCAATGTGAGGAGCCATATCTGCGGCGGGATGTACTGCCCGTGTAGGCCTCTGCTCAGGGGTCTGCGTCCCTCCCTAAGTCTGGGAACCCCTGCCGGGAGTAGTAACACTGGCAGTCGTCTGCTGGGCATCAAGGTGAAGTAGAATCTTGGCCATAGTGTGATACACGGCCTGGTCGGAAGTAACCTCAGGCTGTGCCCGTGCTGGGGCCACGCCATCTTCTGAGGCCTGGTCTCTACCCGGCTGATACTCGAGCTTGGGAGATGGAGACCTCTCTCTTCACTGGCCCACCGTAGGGGCTCTACCCTTGGGCCGGGGCAGCCACAGCGAGCCTCTCGCTCACGTCGTTCTCTCGTCGTAGCGCCCTCGGGTGCGGCCGTAGTCGGCGGGCTCTGGCACATGACCTCAGGCCATAGTAGCTCGAGTCCTCACCATCTGTGAGAGAAGAGATAAGAGTCAGATACCAATTTGATCTTTCCAGCTACCAATTTAAATAAAGTAGCATGATAGAAAGAAAGAAAGTGAGATTTCCTAAATGTTCTATAACCTCCCGCAAATAAGTACGGAGCTCATCGTACCGATCCGTGAGACTCTACTAGACACGCTCTTATATTAAAGACCGGGTAACCTAGGGCTCTGATACTAACTTGTCACGACCCATTTAGCCTAGGCCGTGTGGGCACTTACCTTCCCACCTCGGTAAGAGAACTCTCATCCCAATAATGAACTAATACATAAATTGAAGAAAGTTAAGTAGCAGAAAACAATAAACACCCCCAGGGTATAGTCTGAATAATACAAAAGCCTCTAAGGAGAATAATACAATCTGAAATACTAATACATAAATGTCTATGTCTCTGAAATAAAAATAGGACATATGATAGAAAAAGTCTTCAAAGGCCGGCGGACGCCATGCTTACCCCCGGGAAACGCGAGAGAAGCGGAGGAGTCGATTAGGCCACGGTCACGACTTTAACCAGATCCGACTGGTACTGCGCATTCATAAAAGAATGCGACAAGTGTCGTCGGACAAAGAATAATCAAGGTGCATCATTGTTCGACTAAGTATAGTTAACACAATTCAGAAGATAAAGCAGATAAGCAAGGAATCTAGAAAGTATAAGACAATATAATCACAACTAAGTATCCGTCATCGCCTATATAAAGCACTTAACCCAAATACGTCAAGTCCGAACATATCCGATCCAAACCAATTATCAAGCATTTCAATCACCAAGTATCTCAATCAAGTCATAATGCAATACAGTGCAATGATGGAATGAATGCAATGTAATGCCATGCAAATGAGGTGTACACATGTACTCCGAACAGAAATATCGACGTCTCGGTAGCACAACCCAGCGTGACTCGCGAAGTCTAAGTGCCATCCATCCCGGATCTTTGCCCAACTAACAGATGGGACCCTGGCTAATTGCTCACATGGGGAGTCTCACCGGCACCACCCTGGGGGACCCGCGGAGTCCATGCACTAACAATGATTCCGGGATATCATCAGAAATCGGCCATGCAACAACGATGCCAAAATAGATCATCGTACATCGGCCATCTCACAATCACTTAAGTAAAAGAGTCTGCCAAATATCAGACTCACACAATTAACGATTCCGGAACTAAACCTCGGACATCGGCCTTCTCATAATCACTCAAGTAAAAGAGTTTATCAAATATCAATTTCATACAATCAACGATTTTGGAATTGATCTTCGGACATCGACCTTTTCACAATCACTCGAGTAAAAAGTTTATCAAAATATCAGTTTACTCAATCAACGATACCGGATCATCACCGGGTATCGGTCATGCATCATGAATGTGTAAGAATGCGTGCAATGGGTATATCAACTATCAACAATCAAGATCACAAGTACCAACGAAGGGGTACGCCAACAATGTTTCATTTCACAATACCAACAGTGGTATGCCAACAATATATCAATATCACAAGTACCAACTACGGTACGCCAACAATGTATCTTAGTTCAAATACCAACAACAGTATGTCAATTCTATCTCAATAAAGGCGATAACATAGATTTCGATATCTACCAAGTACTCATGGCATCAAACCATCACAATGGAACAATCAAGCACACATAACAGGGTGGCTAGTCCCAAAACACAACAGGGCCCAACCAAAGGCAATATCCAACCCGATTTCATACCCGAAGGTTCACATGCTATATCCGACATTATAATCTAAATATGTGCTTCGCTATATGAAGTCTCACCAAAGGTAAGCCATAACGTACATGGATGGCCGAACCGCAACACCAACAACTCACTCCTTTGCCTTGCCCTTCCGCTGAAGCTCAGAACCAAAGTAGTCTAAGCATAACCGAATTCTATATTAGAAATCATGAAGAATGATACTAATATTGCTACTATTTCATTTCGGGCAATTTTAACCCTAGAAATTGGGGAAATGGGCCCACAAGAGCAAAATGAAAAATTCGGAAGCAAAATACCAAATTAAGTACTGGGTAATCATAATCCAACCATTAATTATTGATTTAACTCAAGGATTAGCCTAATTTCTGATTTCAAGAAAAATCCCCCAAATTGGGTATAAACCCTAAGTGTTCAATCCCAAAATTCAATGCTAAAAGTGGAAGATATATAATTAATAAGCTTAGATTAGTCAATAGCTAGCATAAACACCACCAATTTATCATTAATAATCGTAGGAATAATGTTCTTCCAAACCCTCTTCCAACTCTTATCACCATGGGTTTATTAAGGGAAAAAGGGAATCTAACATGATAATGGGTTTAAGGAAGAATGAAGAAATTGGCAAGATTTACCTCCAAGATTCTCCTCCAAATATCCTTAAGAGCAGTTTCTTCAAGCTCAAATATCAAAGTGGGAAATAATGAGGGTCTAAAGCTTATTTAAGACACACTTAAATGAAAACACTGGTCCGTCACCGCCACAACGGTATCGGAGCCCCTACAACGGTGACACTACGACGGCTGGGGGCTGCCTCAGCGGCCAACATACCGCCATAGCGGTGCCGCTGTTGCGGGCACCAGATACCAGAATCCCCCAAATTTTCTTAGTCTTCAATCGAGATCCCGTGTTATTCCCGAGGCCATTTGCTCACAAACCAACCACACAGACCCACACAAAAATACGCTGCGAATGCGTTCGTGGTCTTAATATTTCCAACGGAGGCCTCATTGACCGAGTCAACCCCCATTGCCTTAATTCTAATTTCCCGTCCCAAGTGCCGAAATGAATCTGAATGCATTGGGAATCGAATCAAATGCACATACAAGTTCTAAACGACCACCCGCACCTCTCGGAATCGACAGGATTCCAAAAAAGCTTCATTTGCCCAAAAGTCAATTTTGGGTCAACTATTTTTCACTTTAAGCCTATATTTTCACAAAAGTTGCCCGAATTCGGTCTAGACACCTCGAGAAGCGTGTCAACGGTCCCATCGGGTCAAAAGTGAGCTAATCAATGCTCGGGAATAGGAGAAAACACCGCAGAGACTGTAACGACCAAATGGGTCATTACAATATCGATAGCCGATAAGTGGCAAACTTACTTTATACAAAATTGGGCGGCACCAACCCTATTTCCCTCTACTTTTCTCAAGCCCGTAACAATTCCTACAGCATATGAACAACATTAACAACATCATATCCAAGATAATTCATCAATTTCTAGCCACAACACATCATAACCATTGCTTCAAAATAGTCTCATACCACACGACATCGACAAGCTCGTTCTACGGCAATTTGGACAGCATTTCCCCCGTTTCTTTACTTCCCAAATTCGTAACAACAACAACATCATCAGCAACAATAACAACCTGCATCTCATGTTCCTCAATACATATTTAGCCTATTAATACAACCAGAACTACTCTACTATGCTACAAGAACAACAAAACAGCTCATCATAGTTTCTAACCGCTTTTTTCCAAGTTTTTCAACAACCAACACATCTAGAGATCCACAAAGCTCCAAAACATAGAGAGAAAAGATAATCTTACCTTCAACAGCTCTAACATCTCCTAACTTATGGTTACTTCCACTTGAAGTAACCTTCAAACCAACAACAACCGAAGGAACTATGATCTTACTAGCATCACGGGGTATCTGATACTTGATTTGTGTTGTTTGCCTTTGGATTTACTCTCGGTACTTATATAAACCTTTAGAGAGTGTTCATGGATGATGTAGGATCTGTGGAGGTCGAAAATGAGCTTAAAACATAAATCCACCACTTTATATAACGTGGATAAGCTTCCACCGCCTATGTGGGTCCCAAATAGGGCTGCCTGGATAGTCTTGCTAAAACGTAAATATCTCTTTACTCTGATGTCGTATCAACTAATTATTTAATGAGTTGGAAACTAGACTCACAGAGCTTAAATTTTGTGGGTGGATGGCCCCATAACTCTAAGTATATTGGGAGAAAAGCTCAGTGACATCAGACCCAAATTTGAGTAAACTTATGAATGTAACTTACGATAACTTTTGCCAACTTTTTATTTTACAACTTGCTTGACTTCAACAATTAACATACGACTATTATATAATTCAAATACCTTATAACATGACCTTCTTACCATTTCAAGCACTCCTAGTCTTACCCTAAAAGTACGGGCTATAACCTTTCCAACTTGCCGACTTCTGACGAAACTTATTTTCTTCGACTCAATTAACCTTTAATCCATCTGATACTTACTAAACATGGTTTTAATAATTTATAAACTTAAGAATGGCTTTAATCTCATAGCTTACACCAACTAACTTATGATGCACTTTAACGTATGAAAATATGGGATGTAACCGAATTTGGTTTTGTTCCTACAGTTAATGAATTTCCCGAAGTGTTTTTAGTAGATCTTCTAGGTATTCCACTTGACAGAGTTATTAATTTTGAGATTGATGCCATTCCCGATACTCAACCAATCTCTATTCCACCGTATTGCTTGGCTCCGGAAAAGCTACGAGAATTAAAGGACCAATTGAAGAACTTGTTGGACAAAGGTTTTAATCGAACAAGTACCTCTCCTTCAGGGTTATACAATCCTATTTGTCAGAAACAAGGATGGTTCTCTTATAATGTGTTTTGATTATCGTCAACTTAATAAGGTGACCATAAAGAATAAGTACCCTTTGCCTAGGATAGATGGCATGTTCGACCAACTTCAGGGTGCTAAGTTCTTTTCCAAGATTGATTTGAGGTCTGGGTATCATCAGTTGAAAATGAAGGAGCAGGATATTCCAAAATCAGCTTTTCATACTCGTTATAGGCATTTTGAATTTCTGGTTATGTCTTTTGGTCTGATTAATGCACTTCTTTGTATTTATGGACCTGAATCGCGTGTTCAAACCTTTTATCGATCATTTTGTTATTATCTTTATTGATGATATTCTGGTGTATTCGAAAAGTCGTGAGGAACATGCGGGTCACTTGAGAATAACCTTGAAAACTCTTGAGGAGAACAGAATTTATGCAAAATTTTCTAAATGTGAGTTTTGGCTTAACTTTGTGGCATTCTTAGGTAATGTAGTATCTAACGAGGATATCAAGTTGATCCTCAGAAAATTCTGGCAGTTAAGGACTGGCCGAGACCCACAAGTGCAATGGATATTCGTAGCTTCTTGGGTTTGGCAAGTTACTAACGGAAGTTTGTGGAAGATTTCTCATCTATAGCCGCACCACTGGTCTGAAGCCTGTTAAAAGAGATTTCAAGAGCTTAAGGTGAGATTGACTTCAACTCATTTTTTTGCTCTACCTTCAAGGTCTGGTGGCTATATAGTCTATTGTGATACTTCCAAAATTAGTTTGGGTTGTGTGTTGATACATAATGGTCAGGTGATCGCCTATGCTTCACGACAATTGAAAAAGCATGAGAATAATTATCCGACTCATGATTTGGAATTGGCTGTGGTTTTCGCTTAAAAGATTTGGCATCACTACTTGTATGTTGAGTACTGTGATGTCCTCATTGATTACAAGAGCTTGGAATATATATTCAAGTAGCGAGAGTTGAATCTCATATAGAGAAGATGGTTAGAGTTGTTGAAAGATTACGACTTAAACATCTTGTATCATCCTGTTAAGGCGAATGTTGTTGCTGATGCCTTGAGCCGAAAATCTATGGGTACTTTAGCATATTTGTGTGCTCAGGAGATGCCGATGGGAAAGAAAATTCGAGGACTTGCTAGTCTTTGATTTCGACTCGTTGAAACTGAAAACGGTGAGTTAGTGGAAATTACACAAGCGCGATCTGATATTATGGAGAGAATTAAGTCTAAGCAATATAAAGATGGACTTCTGTTGAAGCTGCGAGATGGAGTGAAAAAGGGTAAGTACACTTCATTCATTGTTAGTGTTGATGATGATGTCTTAAGGTTGCAAGGAAACTTATGTGTCCTCGATATTGATGGTCTCTGATAAGAGTTGATGGTGGAAGCACATAGTTCAAAATATTTTATGTGTCCGGGATCCATCAAGATGTATAAATATTTAAAGAAACACTATTGGTAGAAGAGCATAAAGGTAGATACCTCTAACTTTGTGGTTAAGTGTTTGAACTATCAGTGAAGGCCGAACACCGAAGGCCTGGTGGTTTAGCTCAGAATATCGAGATTTCGCAATGGAAGTGGGAGATGATAAACATGGATTTTATCGTGGACTTACCTGCACAATGGCCAAGTTTGATTCCATTGGGTAATTGTGGTCAGACTCACAAAGTCTGCACATTTTCTTCTTATAAAGATGACTGATACTGCGGTGAATTACACCAAGCTATATTTAAAGGAAATCATTAGATTGCATGGTATTCTGACATCTATCATATCTGACAGGGGTACGCAATTCATTGCTTATTTTTGAAAAAAATCATTCCAAGAAGGTTTGGGAACTCATGTAAATTTAAGCACTGCCTTCCATCCTCAGACGATTGGATAGGCAGGGAGAAATATACAAACTCTCAAAGAAATTTGAGAGCTTGTGTGATTGATTTTGGAGGAAATTGGACAAGCATCTACCTCTCATAGAGTTTTCTTACAAAAATAGTTATCAAGCCAGTATCTAGATGGCTCCTTATGAAACACTGTATGGAAGGCGTTGTAGATCTCCAGTTGACTAGTTTTAACCTACTAAATTAGACCTATTGGTTCCCGACTCATTTCATGAGGCGATTGACAAGGTGAATCTCATTGTGCTATGACTAAAGATAGCTCATAGTCTACATAAGTCTTATACAAACATGACGCGTCGCGAGCTAGTGTTCCTTTGTTGGTGATAGGGTATTCTTGAAAGTGTCACCAATGAAAGAAGTGATGTAGTTTGGTATGAAGGGTAAGCCTCATCCCCATTTTGTTTGCCCTTATGAAATTGTGAGAAGAATTAGAAAGGAGACTTACGAGTTGAAATTACCACCTGAGATGGCTACGGTGCATCCTATGCTTCACATTTTGATGTTGAGGGTGTATAAGCCTGATCCTTCTCATATCCCGACTCATGAGGAGATTGAAGTCAACAAGGGGTTGTCTTACGAACTCTAGCCCTGTCCTGAACGAAAGGAGCGATCAAATCTTCTACCCGCAAATCGTGGAGGTGCACTAGTCACCGACTGGCCTGAGTGTCTAGGATATGACTGCCTTGATCCCCCTCTGTAATCACTACCTGCCCCCATAGATCTGGCCCTCTTGTTTTGCCCCCTATCAATGTCACGATCACCCCTTTGCGGATGTTGTTGTCCTTCTAGATTCTGGGTATGAGCTTGAATGCGGTAAATATCTATCCCATCTTGTAATGAAGCCGTCAAACAATCCTTAAACACATGTGGCCCCAAGTCACTCACAAATCTATGCACCCGATCTCCCATGTCGGCCACCATAGTCGAAGCATACCTAGCCAAAGAATTAAATTGAAGGCTATACTCCCGGGCACTCATATTACCCTACTTTAGATTTAAGAACCTATCCGCTTTAGCTCGGCGGACCTCGAGCGGCAAATAGTGGAGAATGAAGGCATCTACGAATTCTTGCCAAACGGGAGGAGGCGCATTCTCTTTTCTTGATGCTATCCAATTATTATACCATAAGACCGCCACATCCCGGAGTCTATACGATGCCAACTCCACAGATTCAATTTTGGAGGCATGAATAATCTTTAATGTCCTCAACATTTCATCAATAAAGCCTTGCGGGTCTTCATCCGGCTTTGACCAAAAAAACTCCAGAGGATTCAAACTCATAAAATCATGGGCTCTGGTACTAGCTGACCGATCACTTGGGCCCGCATTCTGCTGCTGTACCTGGGCGGCAACTAACTGCGTCAATAGGTGAATAGCTTCGGTCACTTATTGACCCGAAGTAGCCGGTGGAGGAACTGGAGGCATAGAAGCTGGAGCTGAAGCCCCTTCTTGTTCTTCTGTAATAGGCGGAGTAGAAGAGGCATTAGATGAAGCCTCATTATATGATTCACCCTCTTCTACATCCATGGGCGGCTCCCTTTCTCCCCGTCTTTTCATCACAGTCTTGCCCTTCTGGGCGGCTTTAGCTTTTTCCTTTGGCGGCATGTCTAAAATCATAGCACACTATTAGGGAGGATAAAATCTTATACACGGCTCTATCGCACGATCTCATAAGAAGAAAGATGGTCATTTTTCCTAAATGCCCTGTAGCCTCTTGTTTATTAGTGTGGCGCGCAACACACCATAAACAAGACTCTACTAGACACGGCTCGTAGACACTTTCTAGGACTGAACTGCTCTGATATCACTTTTGTCACGACCCGACTAGGGCCATGACGGGCATCCGGGGCTAACCACCGAGCACCACTCGTTCTAGTACTCATCCTGCGTTCATTCATACTTTTTATGCTCATAATCATAGAAAGCTATTTTCATTTGAACATATTCACTTATATACATAAACTTTTTCGGCTATCGAAATAATATAATATATATACATGAGAAACTGTGAGACCATACTACCCACAACTACGCATCTACGAGCCTCTACTAGAGTGCTAGACATAGGGACGGGACAGGACCCTGTCATGCCCAAAACATATATATACTCAAAAGAATAATCAATGGCACCTCCGGAACAATGGAGTGCTCTCAATCAGCTAATAGCTCCTACGAGTCTGGATCACCTCCTCGTGTCTACTCCGTGGGCATGAACACAGCGTCCAAAGAAAACGGACGTCAGTACGAACATTGTACTAACTATGTAAGGCATCAACAATAATAATACATCAATGAACTAGGGAAACATCAAATGAGGAGCGACCTGTAACTGACTGTCAATTATAAAAGAAATAATGCATGCTGGCTTACTTCATAATCATCATCATCATTATCGTGCTCACAAAGTATCTCTTGTCTCATATGGCTATTCATAAACATAGACTCTTAGTTTTTCAGAATGTAGGAAATTCTTGAAGAAAGAGGAAAATCATGCCATAGGATTTATGCCTTAGAAAGAAGGGACTAGCTTCACATACCTTTTCCTTTAGCTATTTTATCACTTGATCGTTCTCCTTTAATGCTCACGTTTCAACCTTCAAGAGAATTCGTATCAACATTAGCTAAACGATTATAAGAACGTGCTTACTAAAGCTAGGGAAAATTGGGCAGTGTTTCCTTTGTTTATACGTCTTTCCTCATATTCCATATCAACTCCCAAACATCCATAACATCATTCATCATATTGCAAATAACAATCATCATTTATCTACATTATCCACATTTCACAATTTCACTTCAATTCCTCCATAATCATGGTCATAGTTCACTATTGCGTCTTCTCACATATAATACTTATCTCATATTCTAAATGTCATTCATAACATATTTACATCCACAACATATCAATAATCATGGCTCAACCCAAACTACTTCTCAAAAATGACACTATTCTTACATTCATGACCCATTTCCTATTTTCTTCTTCAATCCAAGTGTTTCAACTTTCCAACACCTCAAAAAATATGGAAATACCATAAAACTCACCTTATATAATGGAATAATAAGTCTTGAGTGGAATACTCTTCTTGCATCAAAACCCTAATTCACTTCCATTGCGATTTCTTAGCTTGGATGAACTCTAGTGAGCTTCTTACACTTGATTCACTTGAATTCTTGATATTGATCTTTGCTCTCCTTTGTATTCTTGTAGATGAAGTATGTGAAACCTTCTAGAGGTCTTGAGAAAGATGAAGAAGTGTGGGAAATGAAATTAATGAAGTCGGAACATGTATTTATGTTTGCAACTTAATCAGTCCGTCGGGACTTCCACGGACACTTATACTGTCCGTGGAACATTGCACAGCCCGTGTAAGTGGTTGTGGTTCACCACTAAGCAATCAACATCTCTGCTGGGTGTTATCCGGACCCTTATGTGGACCGTATAATGTTATACGGACCGTATAAGTCAGTCGTATAACCCGTTTCCCCTGAAATGATCTCTGTCGTTCGTTTGATCTCCAGTCCTTATGGAACCTTCTTGACACTTGTACAACACTTCATTAACAATCTAAGGGACGTTACGACTCTTCTCCAAAACATCAATAAGTCCTCATTAATTCGATTCTGGCAAATCTTGCCCGACACACAACATGTACCTTACTTTCCTTAGCAACTTTCATTTTCGACTTCAAATGCCTTTGAAATCTCAACTAGGATCGTCAAATACCATTTCTTACGTATCAGAACATCGTATACATTGTACCCTTCATTAGTCTCTTCATTGTACGTTAACAAAAAATTTTGGGGTGTAACAGACAACAAAGGTATGTTAAGGCTATCCTTTTTATTCTTTTGGCATGAATCATATGAAAGAAAAAAAAAACGAACAAAGTAACAAGTGCTATCCATAATGATTTCATTCTTAGAAAGCTTATGTTTCTTTGAACTCCTGATAATGATCTTGTTTCACGTTTATGATTCTTTGAATTGATCTCATGAACATTGATCCAGTAGAGGTAAGAGATGTTGATGATATTAGATCCATACTGATATTCAGAGGCTACTGACTCTACGTCACTCTGAAAGGCTCAGATATCATCTTTATGAGTCCTTCATGCATTTATATATATGTACAATAATTTTCTCACACCGCGCCGCGCTGTAGTCGGTCGGGCCCCCGGACACGGGATGATATGATATATGGATTGGGCTGTATGTTCCACAACACTTACATTTATGGATTGGGCTGTACGTTCCTCAGCACTAACAGTTATGATATATGTATATGATTTTTGAAAGGAAACATGCATATCAGATGCCCTCAGAGGCACCTTCAGTTATACAGAGTTATACAGCCACTTTCAGATATACAGTTATACAGATACATTTAGATTTACAGATTGACTCTCATGTCATAGATTCCTTTTATGATTCATTTGTATATGCTATTTTCTTGCCTTACATACTCGGTACATTCGAGGTGCACGGGGGCTACGTTTTATGCCGCGAGTCACAGATACTGAGTTGGTGATCTATCTATTAGGATGTCAGCTCAGCGGATGAAGTTGGTGCACTCCGTTTGTTTCGGAGGTGCCAGGAGTCAGCATGGTCTTATGTATATATAGATATGTACGCACGCATGTATGGGTATGGCGGAACCCTGTCCTGGCCACAGTATGTTATGTTATGTTATGTACAGTCAGATGATGTCCAGACTTGTGATTTCATGGGTCATCGTAGTTGGTTATGATGGCCTTACCGGCTTATACAGTATGTCTAGTATTTTCATAGCTGAGTCTTTCAGAACAGTTTATACATGCATGTATTTTATGAGTTTATTGAAAGTTATATGATGGCCCTATTGGCCCACCTATGTTTATACTGTTGTCACAGATGTATGTCAGATGGTACTTGACTATTATGGTCAGGTGCCCGTCATGGCCCTTCAGTTTGGGTCGTAACAAAAGTGGTATCAGAGCAGTTCTGTCCTAGGGTTGTCTACAAGCCGTGTCTAGTAGAGTCTTATTTATGGATGTGTTGCGTGCCACACTTATAAGTAGGAGGCTGCAGGAAATTTAGAGAGGTTGCCTTCCTTTCTATTCTAGATCGTGCGATAGAGCCGAGTTGTAGGATATGAGATTTCCAGTCCTAACCCTAATTATTTTTGTAGCTGTGACATGGCTTCTACAAGAAAGAAGACTGATGGTTCAGGGGTTTCCAGAGTAAGTCATTCTTATAATACAGACCCATCAGAGGATATGCCTTCCATTGAGATCGATCCATCAGAAGTTATGTCCTCTATAGAGACAGACCCGTCTGAGATTCAAGAGGAATCAACTGGACAGGTAAGGGATAGGCAAGTTTTGGGAGATGATCATTCGAGTAATCCTAGACTGACAGCATCCGTAGAACAAGGGTCAAATAAGAACAGTGGTAAGTTTGGAAAGATCAGTATAATTGGTATGTTTGTAGAAAGTATAGGCACCATGGAACATCCTGTGGAAGAGTAACCAGAAGAAGAACCTCCATCTCTTTTGTTGGATCGATTAAATGCGGATCAGAGTTCTCGAGTAGGGCCAAGGTAAGGATTTTTGTTGTTAGGGCTTCAGGATGTGAGTGATTGTATAAGGAAGTAAAGTTTATCGTTAAATAGTTTTGGAATGTTACAGGTAAGTCATGTAATATGAGTATTAATTGTAGTAAATACAGATTCACTTGTTAATTGTCAAAGAAAAGGAAAATAAGGGGAATATGCGATTTCCGAGTCATAAAACTCTGTGAAGGGGATCGATTGATGAATGGTTTAGAAGGGAAAGATGGAATTTTAGGGAAGGGTGTTCATATATGATTTACGAGATGAGCTTTATTACTTTGTAGTCTTCTTAAAAAAAAAAATCAGCCCTATATAATTGAGTTGTATACTATATGTGTTCCTATATGTGGCCTTGTAAGGCATGAGATGCATTTTTTGGGCTGTGTACAGGTTTGGGATTATTATAATTATAGAAGAAACTCTGCTGAAATTTCCCGAGAACATAAGGGAAATTGTGGAAACCTTTAAATAGGATTATTACTTGAAGAAAGAAAGGGTCTAGTAGTGAAGCAATTAGAGGTGAAGTTGGCAATCAGTTGTGGAACGTATTTAATAGATAAGCATTACATCAGAAGGAGGGAATAAGTGAGATACTATGGCAGATGAGGATAGGATATGAGAATGCGAAGAGGAAATGATGTGTCTGAAGTCGAAAGAGATTTTCATATACTAAATGAGACAGCTTATTCCAAAAGAAGTTCTCATATTTGGAAAAAGTTGACTGACTCTTACCTGTCCTCAAAAGATTTAGTTATAGGCCGAGCGTGATATGTATGTATAGGTATGTGATATTGATATGCAGATGTATATAGTATGGATATGGGCTAGCAGGTCAGAGTATGACTTATTGTCATTGGATAAGGCTTATATATTTGACAGACCAACCCTACAGACTCTAACAACGACATAAGGTAAAGGATTGAAAGAAATGTTACACTTTAAGATTAAATAAGGAATGGTTATATGAAAGAGGGATTGATATGACTTATACGAAAGCAATGACGAGTAAAGAGAGAATAGGACAATGAGCCGATTAGAGAGTAATGTGATAATTGGAAGCAACATCAAGAAACAGTAAATTAAAGGAATAACAAGAAGTGGGTGTCGAATATACGAAATGTACGTGACTAAAAGAGGAGAATTGCGATATAAAGAGGAAAGGAGTAGTTCGAACAGAAAGCGTGATATCCACTCGGTATAATAATTGCGGCACGTGTGAAACAAGAGAGATAAGTTCCTGGTGAGCATTCAACATGGAGAAGGAAATCATGTAGGTTATCATAAGGGTTGAGATTAAAATGAGACCGTAAGGATATCTGATAAGCGATTACTTCGACCAAGATATGAGACGTGATAAATTATTGAGTATTTCATTTTCTCTATACATCAGCTGAGAATGACTCTTCACCCTCTTAAAACACCCAGAAGCTCTACAAGACTTCAAAGAGATCCCTAAGATAATCACACTTCAATGCACCAATGACACTTCAGAATAGCAAAAGACTGCACGTCTGCGGTATTGCGAATTGATTAAGGGAAATTACGAAAGGACCCTCCTTTGAATTTCATGTTAAAGTCGTTGCCAAAAGTAAGTTTAAGATGTTCTTGGTTATGCTCATGGCTATCTCAATACTGATTGTGTTATTTAAGAAGAAGATGACGAGGCAAGACACAAAAATGGATGAGGTATTGTTCCTATGTTGTTGGATTATTTTGAGCATTTTAGAGATTGTTATGGATGGAAATCGGGGTTAAGGATACGCCATGATATGAAACCATTAATGGGAAGAAGGGTAAACCGGAGAACGAGTATGAAGGCTAGGGCATTATGTTTACAGATCATGTTGGAAAAGAATTGTGGGATGGTCATAGGCTGTTTTACACAAGATTGTGAATTGTAGGTAAAGAGATGATATGATAGTAAGGCGATGATAGAATTAGATGGTAGCTGTTTCAGCTTAAGGGAAGACATGGAAGGCTACTTATGTATTTTAGTATGACAAGTTTTACTATGCATATGGTTTACAAATAAGAAGGTAAATCATATATGAGGAAATAAGAAAGGAGTGTAATTTACAAGGATTTCAATATTTAGTGTTTAAGGCGATTTGATATGGAATTACAAGACCCGTATTAAGATACTTTTATTGGTCGAACATGAATGGGATCGAAATGGTAATTTATACTGTAAGCTAATCAGGATCTGGGACCGTAGTAAGGAGTGTTATGACAGAAAGACCCACTATATGGTTTAATAGTAGTTAGAGTGCAGATGACAAACTGAATGAATAGAAAGGTTGATCCCAATCTCATAACATAATGTTAGTACGTTAAGGAATGAGAATGAGATGATAAAAGGCATAGACTGAAGGAAAAAAATGAGATATGAACTCCTCGAGTGGAAGTGCAAAAGACAAGATAGGATTGTTTTGCGGGACGTAATTAAGGGAAGGATATAAGATGGAGGTGAAATCACAGTAATGGTATAAGGATGGGTGTTGTGTAAAAGAGTTACAGCTATATAGTAGATGTTGACCCGATATATCAAAGGATATACTTATTAGAATTCGCCAAGTAGGTGATAAAAGACTCATGTGAACAGTTAAATAAATGATTGGAAGAGTGATGATGACATAGATTCGAAAGGAGGACACGGAAAGGCTAAGTAATGAAGAATGTTCAAGGAGTAACTCAGCGTTGAGGACAATCGATATGTTACAATAGTAAGAGGAGTCGAGACAAGCCAACAGATAGTAAATCCTCTTTTACTCTATTACAAGGATATCCAGAGAACATCGATAAGAGACTAAAGAAATATAGCCAAGTATATGAAGGACCATGCTAGGATCCAGTATGCATCAAATTGCAAACTCGGGGTTTTAGAAACTTTCCAAACACCGCGAGCTATAGGTGATGCTATACTAAACATGCGAGCATGTATAACTCATGAGAGATTTACAGAAATATGACTTATGAAAAATAGCAAGAGGATAGACAACGACAAATGAGTCATTGGATGACAAGTTCAAAGGAACTATAAACCATAAGGACTTGAATATGACCCGACATATAGTCAAGAGAGAATGAGAAGTGCTCGAAATTAAGTAAGATAGAGAAAGGAAAAGGAAATGCAACAATAAGGAGATAAGTATGACGGCGTTAAATCGTTATGAATAAGAGGTGAGTGCGCTATCAAAGGAAAGCCACGATATACCAAGAAAAGAATGGAATTGTCATATGAAAAGTATAATGATAGCATTTGAACCACTGCATGATGGAGCCTCCATGCCACGACGGATTATGTTAAGAGTTATTGTATCTCCAGTATATAAACAAATATGATGTAAGGGAGGACACGATAAGGAATGTCATAAATGAGTCAAAGGAAGTTAACATTAAAGGTTATCGAAACCCATGGCAGAAAAAGATTTAGAATAGCATGTTTAAATCTCCTGGGTATTAAGAAGTCTAAGATGTGAAGGTCAATACGGTAAGCTAAAATATATCTGATAAGTATGTGAATAGAAGAAATGACATTGGCATCAAAGGCAATAATGATACCACTTTAACATTCAAGGACGAATGTTCTTAAGGGGGGAAAGATGTTACACCTCGGAAAATCTTTATGCTATTCATATGGTAAACAAGTAAGTACAAGCGGGATAAGTTAAGGAAGTATCTTGAGTCGATAAAAAAAATTGAGATTTCATTTCGGTCCTTTTGTACTTTGAGGCTTTATTGTAACTCGACTAATGTAGATTTGTGTTGAGGACCTTATGAGACATGGTATAAGCCGTCTACGAGCATATCTTAAGATGGAATATGAGTATTAACATGTTATTCAAAGGCTATAACAGTTGGAAGATACACCACAAGGTTGAGGTTGACGAGTGCATTTAAGCGTGAGAAATGAGATTCTGGACAAATAAAAATGAGCTGCTAGCTTACCCGGCGTGCCTGCTTCACCAACTTACTTCCCGTGCTACTTGCTTGAGCTACTTGATACGTATCTTAACTACGAATTAAGGATGAGACACGTGTTAAATTCAACGGACCATCAAAGCGACACCTATTTAATTAAGCAAGTAGGTGACAAGTAGGTGCATCACCTACTTGCTAAAAAAGGAAAGGCCAAGATTTATTCCCTAAAAAGGGGCAAGATGACTCAGCCATAAGGAGCCTTTTAAAGGCTGATTTCCTTCATTCATTTCATTCATTTTTCAGAGCCAAAAACCAGAGAATAGACCCCTATACGCTCCTCTCAAAAATTCCACACAAACCCTAAGTGATTTCAAGGGATTCAAGTGATTCTAGTGCCAAAAACCCGGACTGCTTGCTAGTTTCTCTTTCTCCATCTTGTAGCTGCGTTGGGGGACTGATTTGAGATGAAGAAGGACTAAGTTTCGTGGCTTATACTCAGTCCAAGGTAATTTTATGATTTTCCTTTCCTTATCCAAGCTTCCACGAGTTGTAGCTAGATCATAGAGACTAGAACTTGCGAGTTTCGAAAGAGTAGCATGTTGTTTGTTGTTGTGCCATTGCTGGCTGGTTTTGCACTTATTTTTAAGTTGAATTCATGGCTGGTTTACATGCGAAGAGTCTTACTTATGTGATGCTGGTTGTGTTGCATGATTTGAAAGAAAAGATAATTCGGAAAATTGTTTTAGTGACCTTAAAAATCAGTTTGAGTTGCTGAACTTGTGGTACTGTTATGAGGTCGTTTTAAAGTTGTATTGTGGATGAAAATCAGTAGAGATAATTGAATATGTTGTGGTTAATGTTGTTGCTAAATTCTGGAAGGAAGAAGAGGTTTAAAACTGTGTTTGTTTAATCGTAAACCGAGCTTGCCGCTCGTTGTACTATTGTTTGACTTGTTGAAATTGTTCGTACATTGTTGAGGGGCTGAATGGATAGGATTGGTTAATTATATTGTTGATGTTGTTGTTTGGTGCTGTTTTGAATTCGGGGAAGTGAGGAAATGTAGGGAAGTCTTTGCCCAATTTTCCGTAAGAGAGCTACTAGCTTAGAAATGTGCTTTGAGTTCATCCATGGTATTAACCATAGTTCTAATACGTTGATGTAGGTTGAAGCACTATGGGCAGCATATATTGAGTCACTGACAACAAAGGTATGTTAAGGCTATCCCTTTTATTCTTTTGGCATGAATCATATGAGAGAAAAAAAACGAACAAAATAACAAGCGTTATCCATAATGATTCCATTCTTAGAAAGCTAGAAAGCTTATGTTTCTTTGGACTCCTGATAATGATCTTGTTTCATGTTTATGATTCTTTGAATTGATCTCATGATCATTGATCCAGTAGAGGTAAGAGATGTTGATGATATTATATCCATAGTGATATTCGGAGGCTACCGACTCTACGTCACTCCGAAAGGCTCAGATGTCATCTTTATGAGTCCTTCATGCATTTATATATATGTACAGCTATTTTCTCACACCGCGCAGTGCTATAGTCGGCCGGGAAGGCACGTAGATGTGCACACCACTACAGTGGGCAGATTATTATGATACCCCGGATGCGGGATGATATGATATATGGATCGGGCTGTACGTTGCATAGCACTGACATTTATGGATAGGGTTGTACGTTCCTCAGCACTAATAGTTATGATATATGTATATGATTTTTGAAAGGAAGCATGCATATCATACGCCCTCAGAGGCACCTTCAGTTATACAGAGTTATACAGCCACTTTCAGATATACAGTTATACAGATACATTCAGATTTATAGATTGACTCTCATGTCATAGATTCCTTTCATGATTCTTGTGTATATGCTATTTTCTTGCCTTACATACTCGATACATTATTCATACTGACTCCCTTATTGCCTGGGGGGCTGCGTTTTATGCCCGCAGGTTTGCAGATACAGGTTGGTGATCCATCTATTAGGATGTCAGCTCTGCAGATAAAGTTGGTACACTCTGTTTGTTCCGGAGGTGCCAGGAGTCAGCATGGTCTTATGTATATATAGATATGTACACACACATGTGTAGGTATGGCGGGGCCCTATCCCGGCCACAGTATGTTATGTTTTCCAGTAGAGGCTTATAGGTAGTTATGTACAGTCAGATAATGTCTAGACTTGAGATTTCATGGGTCATTGCAGTTGGTTATGATGGCCTTACCGGCTTATACAGTATGTCTAGTATTTTCACAGCTGAGTCTTTCATAACAATTGATACATGTATGTTTCTTATGAGTTTATTGAGAGTCATATGACGGCCCTATTGGCCTACCTATGTTTATGTTGTTGTCACATATGTATGTCATATGGTACTTGACTACTACGGTTAGGTTCCCGTCGTGGTCCTTCAGTTTGGGTCGTGACAATGGGGGTGCGACACATAGGCGTTGTACAACCCTTTATTTCTTATTTCGAACCCTATAAGTTTAAAACTTCGTTAAAACTCTTCCCGGCTTCGTTTTGGATAACTTTTTGAGAGAAAACAATTCTAAGGCTTCCCCAAAACATCTAAAGTAAGTTCTTGATCAATTTCTATCATTACTACATCAATATAATTCATCCTTCAAAACCATAGATTCTTGAAAATTAAAAAAAGAGAAATTGAAGGGGACTTTGGGAAATCGCTTGAAGGTATGTTCCTGATCTTTACTCAAATTATTTAGAGGATTTCGAGTAGTCTAGGGTAATAGAAACAACCAGAATCCATGGGGGATTCAAAAATACATTTTTGGGCACGAAAAAGCCCTGCTTTTTCGATAAGCGTAGGAATTCTTAGAATTTGGATAAAATTCTGAACTTTATCACTAATAATCATTGTAGAACGATTGGTTGAACTTGGAGGAATATGTTTGAGAGGGAATTGAGGTATTTCTACCTTTTCGAAAAATGTTTTGGTATACATCCATACTTTGAAAATGTCGTTTGAAACACATCTACTTTTAAGCATTCTTGAAAGCATGATTGATTTTTTTTATAATCCTTTTTTGATTGTTGTACACGTTGAAACCCTAGTTTGTTGGTTGATATTTGTTGAACTTATTTTCAAACTAAAGATGATATTTGAACAAGGTCATATGTGTGTAGGGTCAAGCCCACATCGAACCTTATACGAATTATATTATTGTGTGAAATGTGTTTTTCCCGTTATGGGATGATTGAAGTTATTTCTAAAGATTCAAGCTTTAAATGATTTTTACCTTTGAATGGGATTTCTTAACTTGAAACGAAATAAGGTTTCTAAATTGATTGTGACTTGAAATACCTCTATTGTGAGATGATTACTTGAGAAGTGAATTAGGCTATAAGCTATGATTAATGATTCTGTTAATATGCCATGACATGTATTTGTTTGTGTTTGGGCCACTATAGGCAAGTTGTACTAGTCCAGAGGATGATTAGCCATTATGGATCCTAACATACCACTTTTGAGTATTGTTGTGTCAGTCCAGAGGATGATTGACCTCCGTGCGAAAATAGCCCCGGTGTATCTATTATTGTGCTAGTCCAGAGGATGATTAGCCTCCGAGGAATGATAACCGTGGTTTTTTCAAATGATTGTTCGCTCGTGAATTGGCATGTATTGATTCTTTTCTTACCCATAAGTTGGCTTGTTGATGATTTCAGGTTCATAAGTGAAAGACTTGATATGGTAAATGGTAAATGAGTTAAACTTGATGTATTTTTTGTTATTGGTCCCTCTGATGATTTTTACTAAGTTTGATGTCATTTTTTATCTTTGGTTTGTAAATTGTTTCATGGATATGCGCTTACTGATTTAACTATCTTATTTTGATTTTGTTAGCTATTTCCCCTTAGACACTCACTGAGTACCCAGTACTCAGTCATATAATTTATGTCTTTGATGTTGTGTCAGGTAACGTATAAGAGCAAGTTCGTGATACGTGTACGGAATAGGAAAACTTACTGCTTTCTGGACTATTTGGTCAGCCTACATACTTGTTCATGGGACACCGCCCTGTCTTAATTCACTTATTTGAGTTTTCTGGCTGCGTCCCAAAGTTAGACACTAGTTTTGTTTCTCTTAGAACCTCCTTAGATAGTTGTCAGATTGTGGGTAGATGTTGAAAGTCTTCTATGACTTATTGTTCTACGATTGAGAATTTTATATTAGACTTCCATGACGAAAAAGTTTGAGCATGCTTATTTTTAGCTGTTTATGACTTGTTTAAATGAATGTTGAAAGACTATTGAAAGAGAATAAAAGTTCATTGATTTTATAAGGTGCTTCCAGTGTTGTTCATAGCATTAGATGTATGCCGCGCCAGGGTCAGGCTTGGGGCGTGACAATATCTATGAAGCATCACAGTATATAGTAAAACCCTCTCCCTCCACGACTAAAGTCAAAATCGGGGGTTGTAGTCAACAAAGTCTTGAGCTTTTGAAAGCTCGCCTCACACTCATCCGACTATTTCAACATTCTTCTAAGTCACCTTGGTCAAGGTAGATGCAATAGATGAGAAACCTTCCACAAAACATCGATAATAACTAGCGAGGCCAATGAAACTCCGAATCTCGATAATCGAAGTAGGTCTGACTCAACCGCGAACTACCTCGATCTTCTTAGGATCCGCCGTGATACCATTCTTGGACACTTCATGTCCCAAAAATGCCACAGAACTAAGCCAAAATTCACACTTCAAAAACTTAGCGTAGGGTTGCTTCTCCTTCAAAATCCCAAGCACGATCCTCAGATGTTGCTCGTGCTCCTCTCTACTATGAGAGTAAATCAGAATATCATCAATGAATATGACCACAAAAGAATCCGAGTACGATCTGAAAATACCGTTCATCAGTCCTATAAAGGCTGCTGGGGCATTAATCAGCCCAAAAGACATAGCCAAAAACTCATAATGACCATAACGGGTCGTAAATCTGTCTTAGGGATTTCCTCCGCCCTAATCTTCACCTAGTGATACCCAGACCTCAAATCGATCTTAGAAAAGACCGAAGCACCTTGAAGCTGATCAAATAAGTCATCAATACAAGGAATGAGATGCTTATTCTTGATTGTAACCCTGTTCAATAGTCGATACACATATGCATAGTCCCATCCTTCTTCTTCACAAATAACACCGAAGCACCCCAAGGTGAAACACTTGGTCTAATGAATCTGTTACTTAACATATCTTGCAATTGCTCCTTTAATTTCTTCAACTCCGTTGTGCCATCTGGTATGGCATAATACATATGGGCTTGGTGCCTAACTCCAAATCAGTGTAGAAATTGATGTCATGATTCAGTGGAACACCTGGTAAGTATGTGGGAAAGACATCGGGAAACTCCCTCACTACTGGCACTGACTCAAGTGGAGAAGCGTCTGAACTAGTGTCCCGAACATAGGCTAAATAAGCCAAATATGCCTTCTCAACCATCCGTCGGGCTCTAAGGAAAGCTATAACCCTGTTTGATGCATGACTAATAGCACCCTTTCATTCCAACCAAGTAACTCCCGGCATGGCTAACGTAACTGTCTTGGCATGACAATCTAAGTTCGCATGATAAGGAGATAACCAATCCATGCCTAGAATAATGTCGAAATCTACCATGTCTAGAATCTTCAAATCAACCCAACTGTCGTACCCCATCAAATTAACAATGCAAGATCGATATACCCAAACCACCACTACAGAGTCCCCAATAGGAGTAGAAACAGTAATAGGAAAATCAAGTGAGTCACATAACATATCCAAACCCCAAGAAAGATAAGTAGACACATAAGAGTATAAAGATCCTGGATCAAACAATGTCAGTGCTAACTAACAACAGACCGAAATAGTACCACATCAGAAGCCTCGGCCTCTGCTCTACCAAGGAAAGCATAGAAATGACCATGTTCGCTATCATACTATGTACCTCCAGGAACTCCAACCTTAGTTGACTGAGAACTATCACTACCAGACTGATGACCACCTCAACCAAGCTGCAAACTCCCTCCACCAGAATATTCGCCTTCTCTGGCGGCGGTCTTTGGAGCCACAGGCGCTCGAACCCCCCGAGCTGCCCGGGCTCCCGCTCTGTCTGGTCGGGGCCACCCTCACCACACTCAAAACATGCCCTGCCAGTTGTGGGCTGCTGAATCGATTCAAAAAATTGAAATACCCTTTACGGTCTGAGTACCGCGAAGAAAAATGTCACGATCCAACCCCGTAGGCCGCGACTAGTGCCCGAGCTAGGCACCCAAACACATTCATCAAATCCGAATCACAAACAGATAGCTTATGCGTATACAAATATCAGACGCTGTCTCAAATTATCTCAAACTGTCTCAAACACATCTCAAACACAAACATATGTATATCGAAAGCAAGGCTATCAAATGGCGCAACGGCCCAAAACACATACAAATGCAAGCCGACAAGGCCACGGTGAATGGGATGCCCGAACATATAACATACAAACACGCACATGCTAGAATAGGCATAACCCACGTATACGTCCTACGGACCTCTAAACGGACCAACGAATCATATGACGAGATAGGGCCCCGCCGTACCCACGAACAAAGACATACGTATGCAACGAACGAATATTTACCAAAATGTGGGCTCGGAATAAGGGGAGCACTCAAACGAGAAAGGGTGTCCTGACCGGCGGATCACGGGCTTGTGCGTACGTACGCTGCGGGCATGAAACGCGACCCCCGAAGAAAGGGGGTCGGTACGAAATATGTGCGAGTATGCAAAGCGAGAAGATATAGTAGACAAATACGAATCATAATCGAAGCGAGTACGTACGAAGTAAATGCAAATCCAAATGCCAAAATGTTTGTTTTCAAAATACAAATCATGCACGGGGCTCGTAAAATATGGTCGCCCGCCGTCGATGGCGCCATAACACGACGTAACACCGAGAAGGTTTCAAATCTCCATATCCCGTCTACACGTCATAACACGGCGTAACGCCATACACACGGCGTAACACCAAATATAAGCGGAACCCGGCCCTACAGCGAGGGGCTCGGTGAACCATAACACGGCATAACACACGAGTATAACAAAGTGCGCACGACAACGAAGCCGAGCCCAGGACTCGGCGAAAGATACAACAGAATGCACGAGCAGAGTCGTGAGTAACCATATGTATAAAATCATTATCATAGACTTAAAAGGTAAGTAAAATGACCATACTTGGAATTCGGAATAATAGCCAAACCAAATTCTTTCAAAAGTCATCAGGATTACAAAAAAAAAAAGTCGCGGGACCCACGTACGGGTGTTGACCCGAGCCGGGCCCGCCTATGGAAAACATACTCATCACACGCCATAAGATCTCCTACGAACATATCGAGGCAATCCGAGCCTTTTACGTGAAAGTTACGATCGTTCGTAGTTACGGAACTCTTTAAAAATAAAACTTTTTATGCAACATTTGGAAATCAAATTTTCCAAAGACATAAGGGCCAATATTTCTTCACATCAAACATACGAATATCAAGCAACGAATAAAAATCATAGACATGCTCGGATTGCGAGAATAGAATTTCCTCGAGGCTCGTGTCATAGCCTAGTTATAACTAAGGCATGCCAAAAGAAGGAAGGGTTGAGCTTTACATACCTCGTCCGCTCTCAAAGCTAATCCAAACTCAAGCTAATCCCAACCTACGTCTCGGGCTCCCCAAGGTCTACACAACGTCAACGGATATCAAGTATTAGCTATAGACGTTTAGGCATTTAATCCCAAACTAGCACTTAATTCTACAGAAATTTGGGCAGCACTTCCCCTGTAAATAGACCAACCCTAGAATTTAACTCGGCCAAATCAACAACAACACCAACAACAAACTAGCAACATCGATAATCAATCCGAAAAGCAATATAACATTAGTAACCCTCTTTTACATCATTCAACAACATTCATAATATTCAATTCAACGGCTTACATTCAAGCCAACATCAACGCTCATACATTCCAATACTAACCCGAACCCATACCAACAATATTCAAGGACATTTTAAACAATTCATACAACATTTCAAACATCCCAAACAACTTCCCAACTTACCCGAATTCTGCCCCAAACCCAAGAACACAACCATAGCCCATTCCTCACTTCCAAATCATGATTTGCACCAACAATCCACACTCTAACAATGTCATTCTCATAAATATAAAAATTACATTAAAAGCACACAATCCTCCAAATCAGCCCATACAATTACAACATCAATCTTGAGTCATTAAACTCTTATCGCCAACATACCATATTTCATGAATTTCACCTATTTTAGCATACTACAACATGCATACACCATTCATAACACATAAAACAAGATTAAATCTTACTTTTCTTCTTCAACTTCACAACTAGGCTAGGGTTTGCGATTGATGAAATGGATGGTTTGTTCGCTCCAACAACACTTCCACGTTACCTAAGGACCTCCAATTAGTGGATTTGCACCAAGGAAATATTTTTGTGATGGCTAATTTTGGACTTCAATTTTCACTCTCTTGGCCGAATGGTTCAAGCTTGTTCATCCAAGTTCTCTTTTTTTTTTTCTAAGTGTTGAGTGAAGAAAGATGACTTAGAAGTCATCTTTTATGCTCCCACATGAATTATACATGTGTCCATGTCCCACACATGTGTTGGACCAATTAAATTTGTCCACAAAATGTGTGGGACCATTTCCACACCACACGGCCAACATGGCCAAATAATGCATGATTTCCAACTTTCAATTATTCCATTTTGGGTCCCAAATTTTCCTAAATGTTCCATGCCAACAAATTCATGAACAACTTATGTCTTAAAATAAAATCGAAGGTCAAAAGTCCCGACTTTGTATCCCGGAATGGTTTTGTTGCTAACTTATCATAGTTAAACCAGATTGCCCCAACGTACAAAATACGGGATATAACAAAAAACCTCGAGATGTCTGGTCAGAACTAAACTCACTATGCATGGAAGGACCACCAACTGAAATATAAAGTGTGGACTGAATGGGGTGACTGGAATGGTAATGCTGACCTCTACCATAGTGTCCCCGCTCCTAGAAGAGGAACAACTCAAATTGCCAAATCGGGGAGCCCTTCTTGTCGTCACTCCAATCTTGAGCCTGCCACCTCACTGACTCGACCTGCTTTGCATGATCCATCACTGCCTAAAACAAAGCCCTAGAAGCTACGTCGCTAATAGAATTGGAAGGACCAAACCCTTCATAAACCACCTCACTCTCTCTGCCTCGGTAGGGAGTAAAATCACAACATATCGGGCCAAAGCATTGAATCTAGACTTGTACTCTGCAATAGATAGCCCTCACTGCTCCAGGACAGAGAACTCGTCCCTCCTCTTGTCTCCCAAGCTACGGGGAGTGTACTTCTCTAGAAATACCTGCTAGAACCGGGTCCATGTCAAAGGTGCTCAACCGGTTGACAATCAATAAATGACCTAGACCACTTCTTGGCATCCCCAGTCATATGAGAAGCAATATAATAGACTCCATGTGACTCCATGAAGCCCAATTTGTGAAGCCTCTCATGAAAACTAATAATAAACTCATAAGCATCCTCGTCGGGTGTATAGAACCGTGGAGGGTTTATCTTGGTAAATCTTTCAAACGTCCCTACTCCTTATTAGACATGACCGGTCCAGTAACTGGCCAAGGAGAAAAATCAGTTCTTTGGGATCTCATCAATGCGGGGAGCCACAGAGGCAGCAGGCTAAGCCCTCAGAATACTGTCACGCCCCAAAACCTACCCTAGACGTGACCGGCATCCGACGTCATGAATAATATCGGAAGAACCTTATAAATCAATAATATCAAGCCCTTTTTTGATAATCTTTTATTATTTAATTAACAAGTGATAAATAACTAAATAAAATCTAAGATCACAATTATGAAACAAAATTAGCGGAAGTCTAATATAAATGAATAGTTATGAACGTGGCAAATGCCTCAAAAGGTCATCGGAGACTTCAACATCTACCCACAGTATGACACTTTTCTACAGAGCTTCTAAGAAAAGTAAACTAACTCAGGACACAGCTCAAAACTATGAAGGAGTAATAATTGACTCAACGAAAACCCACGAACAAATGTGTGGGCTCACCAACAATCTGGAAAGCAACAAGTACTCCTAACCTGCGAGATATGTCTGTACCTGCTCTTCTTCATTACCTAACATACCATCAAAAATAACAATAGTATGCCTGAGTACTAGGTACTCAGTGAGTGTCTAAGGGGCAATAGTTAATAAAACCAAAGTAAGGTAGTAAAATCAATAAAATGATATCAAAAGAAACAGTTCGAATTCCAGAGAATAAGTAAGCCAGTAAACTAGGGAAATCACCAATAAGAGTCAACATACAGGAACATATTAAGTTCCACTTATGTTACCGTTCACATAATTCTGTATTTGATTTACGAACTCAAGGTTTCCACAAGCCACTCACAGGCAACAAAGATACAAAATAAGCCACTCACAGGCAGCCAAAATACGAAATAAGCCACTCACAGGCAAATCAATCAGTCGATACTCCGGGCTAGGAAACCACGGAGGCTAATCATCCTCTGGACTAGCACAGCAATAGATACTCCGGGCTAGGAAGTAACGGAGGTCAATCATCCTCTGGACTGACACAGCAATAGATACTCCGGGCTAGGAAGAAACAGAGGTCAATCATCCTCTGGACTGACACAGCAATAGATACTCCAGGCTAGGAAGAAACGGAGGTCAATCATCCTCTGATCGACACGACAATAGATACTCGGGCTAGGAAGCAACGGAGGTCAATCATCCTACGGAATGACACACAACAATACTCGTATTGATACGTTAGGATCCATGACGGCTAATCATCCTCTGGACTAGCACAGCTTGCCCATACAGGCCCAAGCACAGATAAAATACATATCATGGCATATTAACCGAATCAACAATCATGGCTTAGAGCAGAATTTCACTTCTTAAGTCATCATCTCAAGATAGAGGTGTTTCAAGTCATAACCGATTTAGAAATCTTATTCAAATCTCTTATTCAATTTCAAGTTCAAGAAACCCATTCAACAACAAAAAAAGTTTAAGGTCCAACCTTTAGAAAAATAAGTTCAATCATCTAACAATGGGAAAAATGAGTTTCACAAAGTAGTATAGTTCGTATAAGATTCGATGCGGGCTTGACCCTACACACGCATGACCTTGTCTAAAAGAAATCATCTTTAATTCGAAAAGAAATTCCACCAAACAAGAGTTATAACTTATACAAATAATCAAGTAAGGATTCTCAAATACAAATCATGCTTTCACAACATAAACATACTTCAAAATTAGACATACTTGAAAAGACGATTTTTGAAATATAGACATACTTCAAGAAAGATTTTTGAAAAAATCTAGACATACCTCAAATCCTGCTCAAACGTAATTCCCAAGATTCTACAATCACACTACAATGGTTTTAGATGAGAAAGAATAGAGCTTTAATCTAATTCTACCCATATACCCCCTTTATAGAAAAACTAGGGTTTTCATGTCTAGAACGTGTTCTTGAACACTTCCATGAATCAGTAGTGGATTCTAATCTTGTAGAACTTTCTACTCTAACCCAAACTTAACAATAAACTCAGAAAACTTAGAAGTCTTATCTTTTAGAAGAATTCCACAGGCCTTTCTTCTTCCTCTTCTTGAATTTTTCAAGAACCTAGGGTTTGGAGAGATGATTTATGATCAAGAAGAGATGAACTTTGGTGTATTATTGATGGATATTGAGTATAGACTCACCTTAGGGTTAGAGAGACTTCTTTGTTGTTCTTTTTCTCAGAAAAATTGGTTTGAAACGAAGTGAGAATGAATATAACGAAGTTGGGGTTTTAAAAAATCATTTTCAATGCTCGGCCGCGTAGCTAGAGGCCCACTTCACGCAGATGATCGTACAGCGAAGGTAGTAACACTGCCTCTGGGGCGCGATCGAGCACTTGAAGGGCACTTCGCGCAGAACTGCGTAGCGTCTAGTAAAACGGGCATAACTTCTAGTGCAGAGTTCCGTTTGATTTCCATAATATATGGTTGGAAAGGTATTTCAAAGACCTAAACCTTTCATGTTTTGAGTTTCCTCAAATTCCTAATGAAAATATCCAAAAACTGGACATAAGTACAGAATTGTCTCAGACTTAGACGAATTTAGAAGGCCTTAAGAACTTCACTTTTTGGTTTGACTTCAAAATGACCGTTTATCACCCGAATTCTTCCCAAATGGATTTATATGGCTAAATTATCAACTTAATACTAGTTTTCATACAGTTATACCTAACTCGAATTTACGGGATGTTACAAGTACGAAACTGATCAAGAGTCTGACCTCCAACTCTGGTCTGCGATCCATCTTGTGTAACCTGAAATGCGCCGGCCTGGGTCAGACCCTCGAGAAGACTCAGAATGTGCACCATAGAATCTTGTAATAATGGTGTAGCAATGATCTCAGGTGGTGCCTGGGCTGTCCCAGGTCCTTTTCCTCAATAGGCTCGTCCTCACGCTCAATTTTCAGCTCAGGAGACACTGATCTAGCACGGCCTTGACCCACGTGGCTATCTGAACTCTAGCCAGTGGTGCTCCACGGGGTCTACCCCATGCCCTGCCAAGTGCCATAACCCTAGCGACAGGTGTCGGTCCCTCATCCCTAGCTACATCCATGTGTGTCCTCACCATCTGCGAGAGAATAGAATAGGAGGTCAGCTATTATTGAACAAACTAGCACGAAAAGAATGAAATAATGGAAATTTCCTAAATGTCCTCTACCCTCTCGAGGATGGGTGCAGACATCTATGTACCAATCCGTAAGACTCTACTGGACGTTGCTCTTGCACTCATTAGACCAGTGAATCTAAAGCTCTGATACCAATTTGTCACGACCCAAATTTGCATGTCATAATTGCACCTTTACTGTCCCACTGGTAGGCGAACCATCCTCAGAATCTCAAGCCAGTTGGAATAAATCAAGATCATCAAATACTCTTATTAATAAGTGCAGAAAACTAACTTAGTCATACAACCCAAAACCTGGTCTAAATCGTACAAGAGCACTAGAAAATCTGATAACCCCCGTGGGATGAAACAAATAGTCTGTAGAATCAAACTGAAAGTAAATGAAGAAGAGATGTCCAGGGGCCACAAATCAGCCATGTAGCTCACCCAGAATGTCTCGAATACTGTGTGATAAGCTCAAGTGCATTCGTGTTTTGATGATTGTCAAACTGACTCAGAACCAGATAGATACCTAGTCCGTGATCTGCTCTTTGTGCACCATACACGGTAAGTAGAGATAGCTGTAAAGCTGAGCTACTCACTGCACAAGTACAGCAGTTGAGCTGGCCCATATATGTGGGAGTGAGGACTTCCTTTCAAGATGTCATTTTTTATATGGAGAGCATGGAAATTTAAGCTGCCAATAGATCAGGTTCTTCACAGTTTAGGAGTGAGCATGACATCAAGGTGTAGGTCTTTGTCAAGAACTAAAACAAGAAACCATGTCATATCTTTTTCTAAACTCTCCAGTAGCTACCAAGCTATGGAGAATGTTTATTTCCTGTGCAGGTATCAATATTGAAGGCTTGCAGCTAAGTCAAGTGATCATAAAATCTTTGGACATACGATGGACCAGCTAAGGTGCAACAGATGTTGAAGGCTATACCAGTAGTTATAATGTGGGAAATTTGGAAGAGAAGAAATAAAATCAAGCATCGAGGAAACATGATAATTCCCAAATTGGAATATCAGGTTCATAAAACTATTTGGCAACTGGTGAGGGTCAAGTTTTCAAGGCTAGCTCATGTACCAGCAGGATGGCCAGAGTTATTAGATTGCTTGGAAGTATGGAGGCCAACTTTGCATTACAAGAAAATCATATGGCAAGCACCAGCAGAGGGACACATAAAGATCAACACAGATAGAGCTAGTAGGGGTAATCCAGGGCCAAGTTCTCATGGTTTTTGTTGTAGAAATCACAATGGAGACATTATACATGCACAGGAAGAACAGATAGCAGATACAACCAATATGGTAGCAAAAGCTGAGGCAGTCAAAGAAGCTCTATATTTCTGTATACATAAGGGGATGCCACAGGTGATCATTGAAACTGATTCCATGCATCTCAAGAGAATACTAAAAGGAAGCAGTTCAACACCATGGCATCTTATTACAATAATAGAAGACATACAGAAGTTTATGCAATTATGTTCAGTACATATGCAGCATATCTACAGGGAAGGAAACAAGATTGTAGATTACTTAGCTAACATGGCATTGGACACGGAGACAAGTTGGTGATAAATGGATTTTAAGATCTTCCAAGCACTGGCAGGACACTCATCAACATGGACAAGAATCAGTATGCAAATTTGAGGATTAAGACCAAGAAGATTTCATGATGATCATTATCATATTGTACTTATTATGCATACAGGAGGATGCAGAAATGTAACTTAGTGGCATTGTGGTAGGAAGGGAGAGCTACTTGTGCTTGAACTTCACTCTAGTTTTAGTACATCTTATTTTAGCTAGTTCTTACTTTGAGCATGATGTAAGCTACTTCTTTTCTGACTTTATTAATGAAATAAGCCATTAGGCACAGCCTAATGGATATTAATTTTTTTTTAAAAAAAAACATGTTTCCCACTATATGTACAACATGTTGCAACATATAGTGTATCACTTGGAAAACCTAAAAATCACCCAAAAGGTGCAGCCGTCACAAGACTATCCAAGTTTTTTCAACAAAGCTAATCACAAACTGAAGGACCTGTTTTCAGCACTGAAGATGCTCTATTCTCTTAGTTTGTTTTAACCTTTGTTTCATGTGCTTTAAATTGTAAGCCTACTCTTCCCAAAAAGAAGCCGTTGTAGGTATATCAAATTCTTAGTAGTTGTTAGGCAGTTTACCTTTCAATCTATTAAGTGGTACCCTCAGCAAGATTTAGCTTAGGTGTATTCGTTGGTTTTGGCTAGAGGTAGTCAACCTTAGTGGTCCTTGGCTAGAGTTAGTCAAATGGAGGTGCTTGCAATCGGAGTATTGCAAGTGTGGAGGGACTACGAGGGTTACTTTCTAGGTTGTATAAGCGTTATTGTAAGAGTGAGGGATCATGGGATTTAATTTCGTAGCTTACGATAGAGTTGTAACCTGAAGTTGCTCGTGTAGTGGAGTTGAAATCCTACTAGGGTAGGTCGTGATTTTTAATCCCTTGAGCAAGGAGTTTTCCATGGTAACATTTTGTATCCTTTTCTTACTGCATTGCATAAGGGAACTGGTACTCAACCAGGTCCCTCATAAACTGTTTGATGAGCGCACAGCCAATAACAATTGGTATCAGAGCAGGTGCTTTCTAAAAGTTTAACACCTAGAAAGAATCTATAAAATGGCAGCGCCACCAAATATGGAAGAAGGACAGTCTTTCACTAGGCCACCTAGATTTAATGGACAATAATATGGGTGGTGGAAGATTAGGATGCACGATTTCATCATAGCTGAAGACTCTAAGTTATGGGACATCATTTGTGATGGCCCTTATATTCTCATGAATCGAGATGACGGGGGTGTAAAAACCACCCAGAAAACTAGAAAAGAATACTCTGAGGTAGATAGGAAAGCTGTTGAGAAGAACTTTAAAGTAAAAAAGATCCTTGTCTGTGGAATAGGAGTAGATGAGTACAACCGAATCTCATCGTGCACAACTGCTAATGAGATCTGGGAAGCCCTTCAAACTGCCCATGAAGGAACAACATAGGTGAAGAACTCCAAGGTAGACATGCTCACCACAGAGTATGAAATGCTCAAAATGAAAGAGGGAGACTCTATTCATGATATGCACACTAGATTTACCTCTATTATAAATTAGCTTCATTCTCTGGGGGAAATTATCACAACCACCAAACTGGTAAGAAAGTTGCTTGGTGTGCTATCGGATTCCTGGGATAGCAAAGTAAATGCCCTCTCCCAAGTCAAAGATCTCAGTATGTTGACTGTCGATGAGCTCATCAGAAACCTTAAGACATATGAGTTTGGAGATGTCGATAAAAAGGGCTGAAAAGAATGAAGCTAAGAAAGAAAGAAATCTGGTTCTCAAAGCGGAAGAGGAGATTCAAGTGATGATGAATCTGAAATGGCTTATCTCACACGGAGATTTCAAAGATAATCAAGAGAAATAATGGAATCCTCAAGTCTAGAAGATCCAGCAGAAACTTGTAGGAAATGACAGCTGTTGTCATAAATGTGGGAAAGCTGGTCACTTCATGAAAGATTGTTCTCAAAACAATCAAGACAGTTATGAGAGGACTACCACGAGGAACCAGGTTCCCGACAGGAGATTCGAAAGGAGAAAAGTTCCTGATGAGCTGGTAAAGCAAGCGCTTGCTACATGGAAAGATTCCTCTACTGAATCGGAAGATGAAAATGATTTTGGAGACACGTCAATGATGGCCATTGAAGTTCAAGCATGTAATTATGAATCAATATTTGTTCTCATGGCCATTTCTGATACGATGAGCGATGACAAGGACAAGGAGCAAGAAGAGAATAACTTGTGCTTACCCATTGGAGAAGTGAAGGAACTGATCTGTGAGACAAGTCAACAGAACATCTCCTTGGAAAGACAATAAAGAGAAAGGGTTGAAGTCTTTCCCAAAGAAAGAAGTGAAGAAAGTGAAACTTCTCGGGAGCTTAAAAATGAACTAAAGGCAACAAGACAAAGACTCATCACTGAAATAGAGAAAAATAGACTACTGAAGCAGAACTTGGAAAGGACCAAGCTTGATCTTGACAAGGCTCTCAAATAGACCTGGTCCTCTGATGTGATCACAACCATGTATAAAAGTAAAGGAAGTGGTAAAAAAGGACTAGGTTTTGAAAAAGATGAAACATCCTACAACCCACACAGAAAGTTTGTCTCCTCAACTGAAAATGGGTACGTGCATGCATTGTGGGAAAGCAGGTCACTGCAAAGAGGCATGCAAAGCAAGGATCAATTCTATTCAGAGAAACGAGAAGTATTTGTTAAGTAAAGCTAAAATGGAAGAAATAGGTTCTCAAAAGAAAGGATCACCAGAAATAAAAAGGGAAGTTCTATCCTCATTGGCTAAAAGGAACCTGATTGACCTTTTTTGCAAAAGTAAAGTGTTACACCTCGGAAATTTCTCCGTGCTTGTGTGAGGGGTAGAATTATGGAAGACGTGAATATATGGTGTTTCGCTAGGGCGGGAATGGCTAAAGATGAATTTACGGAAATAAGGAAGTTGCAGAGAATTTTCTGCCAGTGGTCGTATATGGCACTATACGGCCCGTAAAGTGATTTACGGACCGTATAGTGCAATCGTCCTCCAGCTTGCAAAAATTTCAAGTTCTGTCAAGGTGTAACATGGTTAAATACGACTTGGAGGACGGCCCGTAAACTGGTTTACGGACCGTAAACCTCGGTCGTAAATTGCCATGTTCTCCGGTTCAACTTTGTCTTTTTGAAATGGTTAAATACGTCACGGTGGACGGACCGTAAACCACAATACGGTCCGTAAATGGCGCAATTTACGCCACTGTTCATCCCGACAGTTTTCATTAAAGACCAGATTTTGACTTATTAAAAAAAGGGAGTTGGGCTTCTTTTCACTTCATTTTTTCCACCAACACAGTTCAAGAGACTTCTAGAACTCTCCAAAATATTCCTCCACAAGAACTCAAGAGAATCAAAGGAAAAACAAAGAATCAACCCCATCAATTCATGAAACCAAGTATAAGAACACAACAAAGGTCATCTAAGTGAAGAAATCCCAAGAAGGAAGAACTAGGGTTTTGGCTAAGCGAAGTATTTCAATTTAAAGATTTTCCAACCACCATCCAAGGTAACGACGCGATGTTGGAGAAGAGCAAGCGAGCGATAACCTAGCTAAGCGACCAAGGTATGTGAGACTAGTCTCTTCTTTCCATGGCATGAATTTTGTAGCATGATTCCCCTTCTTCTTCGTGGACTCCTTAAAAATCCCGAAAAGCTTATGACCATGATTTGCTACACAAGGTAATGAGTTAGAGTACGCAAAGACCGGATGGTCATGATATGATGTTATTCATCGCACACACTCACCTCATATACTAATCCCACCGAGGTGAGGCGGAGAATGCTTATAAACGTTCATAAAGGAATCGAGAGTTCACGACCTCGCGTCACCCCGATGAAGTATAGATGTCCTAAAGGTTTTCATATATATGTATTACGATAAGTATACCATAATGAGCATATGATGTCAAGCCACGATAAAAGTATGATGCATTCTTGAGATGATTAATAGTAATGTGTAATGATTGATTTTGTAAGGATGATATATACACCGCGCCTAGTTGGCGGCGATACCGCTAAGGCGGGCGGACTATATACACCGCGCCTAGTTGGCGGGCGATCACCGCTAAGGCGGGCAGCCATATACACCATGGCCGGTTGGCATGGGCGGACACCGCTAAGTGGGCGGCATGAGGAAAGACCGGACGCGGGCAAATGTTATTGATGATCACACCGTACCGATAAGGACGGCATTACATATTAAGCGTATGTGAGATTATGATGAGTATGAGTAAGACAGCATGCATTAGTTCTTTCAAAATTGTTATTCAGATATTTCATATGATGTTCACACTATGTTAGCGCTGCTTTCCCTTCTTACCATTTATGTCTCTCATACTCGGTACATTATTCGTATCGACGTCCGTTTCTTGGACGCCGTGTTCATGCCCACGGGTAGACGGGGAGGGCCGGCTTGACCCAGCATCCGTAGTTCCGAAAACGATTGAAAGCACCCCATTGTTCGAGGGTGCTTATGACCAATTCTTTTGTTGTATATCTATCTATTTTGGGTATGACGGAGCCTTGTTCCGTCTATATGTACAGTAGGTCAATAGAGGCTCCTAGACACGCAGTGTGGGTCGGATGGTCTCACAGGATAGCATTATTATGTATATATGCATATATATGTTTTGAAGGCCGAAGGGCAAATGCATGCAAGTATTTATGTTCCATATAGAAAATATGTATTCCCTACAATTGGCGTATAAGATTTGCGAAAGGATCAGTAACGATCAGGAAGGGATAGTAGAGTGAACGGTGCTCGTGGTTAGCCTCAGGTACCCGTCGCGGCCCCTAGCTGGGTCGTGACATAAAGGACCCAAACTTATCTGGGTTCCCAAAACCAATCAGTGATATCATCCAGGGGGAGTGGAAGAGTGAAAGGATGGTGATAATTTAATTGGTTGGGAGTGACCCGCTCTCATCTCAAACTGATATATCTCTTCCTTTAAAGCCTTCACTGGGGCATGTAAGCAGCTGGTAACAAAAAGGAAACTCTCTTCCTGAGTCAAGTGGTCCGAAAATCAAGAACCGGGTGTCTCAAACTCAAAAATCTCTTGTTAATAAGAAAGATATTGGGCTATTAAGTATTTTTCGGCTATGCCTAACTCACTCTTATACCATTACAGGTATGCATGCATGACAGGACCAAGAGAGAGTAAGCCCAAGCAATGTCGCACATTTCAAAATTATCTTTTGTCTCAAGAATTGTGTTTAGGGATCTGGTCCCTTTGACTCAGGTTAGTAATTCTTTCAACACTCACATATATGATTAAACTGCAAAATGTGCCGATTGAAGTCATACACATTTCACCAAAAGAATTTCTCAAAATAACGTCTCCCACAAATCGTTGCCTTTCTCATGAACTGACCCGTTCCCTTTTATTGCACCTTCTCCAAGCGTTATGCCACCTTAAATACTTCCTTGGGATGTCTCTTTCTCCTTCTATTAGAAATCCTCAGATCATTCGTGCATCTCTCTAAAGCTTATTCCTTACACAACCCTGTCGAAATCTCCTTGCATTATCTCTTGTCACCAGGTGTTCCCTTGTGTCTCTAAATGAAAATGGACTCCAACTCTTCAGAGTCAAACTGTTTATCTTCCTCTGATCGAACTCAAACGAATCATATCCCCAATCTCTCACACATAATCCCTTTGAAACTCGAAAGCATAGAACAGTAAGGAAATTCGCATCGCTATCAACCATCTCCAGTCAAAATGAGCAATGCAATCGAACTGACAGCGAGAAAAGAAAAATAGTGGGAAAGAAAAGGAGTGGTCTTATCGATGAAAGAGAAATTGATGAAGAAGAAGAAGAAGAGGAAGAAGAAGAAATTCCTCTATTTAGAAGGAATGCTAATAACAGGCTGGAAGGAGAAATGGAAAGCACTCAAAATCTCAAATCTGAAGGAGACAAGAGTGAACAAGTTGAAAATAAAAGTTGGAGGGAGAGGGAAGAAGGAGATCAGGATATTCAACTTTCTTCTCAAAAGAAAAGAAAAGTGGTGTTAAATGAGGAACTCGGGCTTCAAAAAGACAAAAAGGTAAAGACAATCTGCAGTAATAGAAGGTTCTTTTCTAGAGAATTCTCGATGTAAGCTTACGGGAGGTAGCTGGGATAAAAGAGTTAATGGAGATGGTGGAATTTTAAGGATGGACTTATCTCTTCACTCCACAAACACCCAACGTGTATGAAGCTGAAGTTACTGAACTGTACAGCAGCTTGGTCAAAATCGATGATGAAAGTGGCAAGGACTGTACAAGGGAAAACTTGTCTCCCCTATGGCTTCTTTCTCACAAAGGGGCTTATACACTTTCAAGTGAAAACTGGCACCGTCTCTCTAGGGACAAAAGAGCATTTGGTCTCACTAGCTAGCGACTTTGGAAGACTGTGGACGCACACCCAAAGCAGCGGATAGTGCCAACCCCTCCACCATCAAGCAGTGGATAGTGCCAACCCCTCAATCATCTCAATCTTGATTGAAGCTCGAGAAGCGACCCATTGGAGAGATTCGACGACTAAAGCGTAAAATGATTTTTTAAAAGCGAAATTAGGCCGAATGAACAGAGGCCCAGTTCTAGTAAAGAAGCAAGGAATCGAAATGGACAAACCGGTGTATTCGAGATGGACCGACAAAGGTCAAAGTGAATGAATTTCAGGACCAAATGCTAAAGGACCAACAAAATTTCTATGAAAGAGTTGACAACCTCATTCACACTCTAAACAGTACCAAGAATCCTTCTTAGTCCTTGTCCCTTCTGCTTAGATGCTGCCCTTTTTGTTTACATGACTGTTGGTACATTTGAAGCTTGAATCTGTATTTTTGTGTGACAGCCGTATTACTCACATCCCGTATTTTGAACGACGGGACGATTCGGGTTAACTATGAAAAGTTAGGGTTAAGACCATTCGGGTACGAAGTCGGGACGTGTGACCTTCGATTTTGTCGTAAGACCTAAGTGTGTATGACGTTATTGGAATGGAATCATCAAAGAAACTTCGGGACCAAAAGTGGAATTTAGGGGGAGTTGACAATAATTGAAAGAAATTGAGGAAAGAAAAGGGGCCATGTGGCCGGCCACTCTTGGAGTGGGCCATGGCCACATGGTTGGTCATTAGTTGTAATAAAAAGATGACAAGGTCATCTTTTCCTTCACTTTCAAGACTTAGAGCAAACAAGAACCTTGGAGAGAAAAAAAAAAATTTTTTCGGCCATGGTTCCAAAAAAAATGAGTCCAAGAACTAGCCTCTAAAAATTATTTCTTTGATGCAAACCTACTAATTTGAGGGTGCTTAGTAGCGTGGAGATGTTGTTTCAAGCGTTGGATCGTTCGTTTTCATCCTTGGCCAACTTTGGACAAATTGAGGATTTGTGAAGAAAGGTAAATTCTAATCTTGTTTCATGAGTTATGGAAGGTTGATGTGTGTTGTTGTATGTTGTTATGGATGAAATTCATGAGATATGGCAATTTGAAGTTGAGGCCGTGTGTGTGTGTGTTGGCCGTGCATGTGTGTGCCATGTCATAAGTGATGAACCAAGTTTTATGTAGTATGTTTGGTTATTGTAGAGTGTTGAAATGGATGAAAATCATGAAGTATACATATATGGGTGTTGGCCGAATATGGCCCTTTGTATGTGTTAAGAAATGAATTAGTTTTCTTGGAATTTTGGTTGTTGTTGTTATGTAGATTCTATGTTGGAAATAAGAGTTTAATGATTCGAATTGGTATTGTAAGTGTATGGGCTGTTTTGGAAGATTTTGTGTATTTAGTGTGATTTTTATGTTTATGGAAATGGCATGGTTAGAGTATAGATTGTTGGAGTAAATCATGTTTTGAAATCAAGGAATGTGTTAGAGTTGAAGTTCTCGGGTTGGGGATCATTTCGGGTGGAATGGAGAGTTTGTTGGATTGTTGGAAATATTGTGTGTATTGTTTAAAGAATTCTTGAATGTTGTTTGAATGGTTTTGGGATTGATAATTGAATATGCGTTA
>NW_026726561.1:0-40681 GCF_029784015.1 Lycium ferocissimum
CTATTGTCTAAGGTAAGTTTTAAGCTGACCCTTACATGCTATTTGAAGTATTGTTACGTTGAGATTCATGGATTATAGAAAAGCACCACAAATGGGTCATTAAATGGATGAAAAATGTTATTAGTGATTAGTAGTGAATTGAATCGTGGAAATGAATATGTTGATGATATAAATGTGTTATAAATGACCTATAAAACCTGAAATGAGTATTGGAAACGAAGAAGTACGATGATGGATTTTAGTCATAGTTATGGGAAATTGAGGTGAATTATGAAATGCGAATCATAGGAATGAATGACGATTGTTGTTAGCGATATTGTGATGATTATTATGAATGTTGGGAGTTGATATGAAATATGGCGGAAAGTGGTATAAACGAGGGAGATGCTGCCCAAATTTCTATAGCCTAGAGGACATGTTTTCCCGATTATATAACTAATGTCGATACGAATTCCATTGAAGGTATACGAGTGCATTTAAGGAGCACAAGCGAGCAATAGAATAATAAAAGCGCAAAGGTATGTGAGGCTAGTCCTTTCTTTCCAATGGCATGAATCCCATAGTATAAGTTCTTTTACTCTTCATGAGTTCATGTATTCAAGAAGCTAAAAGCCTAGATCCATAAATGTCTATACAAGATAAGAGATATGATGTAATGATGCCATATTGATAATGATGCTATTTATTGCACTCTCACCTTATGTACTAATTCCTTCAAGGTGAGGCGGGAATGTCAATAATTGCTCCATAATGAAATCGGGGAATCACGACCTTTCGTCACCCGATAGAGTGTAGTTGATCTTGAGTCTTATGCATGTACTATGATAAGCATATGATTACAAGTATTTTATGACGGGTTATGATAAGTGCATTATGAGGAGCATATGATGATATCACACCGCGCCTATACGGCGGGCGACTATACACCATGGCCAAATGGCATGGGCGGCGCCACTAGTGGACGGCATGAGATGGTACCCGGACGCGGGAGGCACGGACGCGGGCTAATATTATTGATTGTCGCACCGCCTAAATGGTCGGGCGACTTATACATTTATGCATATATGACATGATGATGACTATGACGATAGCCAGCGTCATTATTTCTTTTATGATACGATCGATTCTGATTGCTCCTTATTTTATGCCTCCTCGGTTTATTGATGCTTCATTATTGTTTGTGCTTCACATACTCGGTACAATATTAATCTTCGACGTCCTTTTTCTTCGGACCCATTTGTGTTCATACCTGCGGGTAGACGTAGGAGGTGATCCGGATCCATAGGAGCTAGCGGGCGATTTGAGAGCACTCCATATTAGGAGGTGCTACGAGACTATTCTTTGGTACATATGTTTGTATATTCCTATTTTGGGCATGACGGGGTCTGTCATCCGGATATCTATTACTCTAATAGAGGCTCGTAGATACGCGGTGTGGGTAAGTACGGTCCCATGGCTTGTATGTATATGCATGTATATATTATTTTGATAGCGAAGGGCTTATGTTTATAAAAACTAATGTATTTCGAAAATGGCCAGGTTTTATATGATTATGAGCATACGGTATGAATCGTAGCAAATAGCGAGGCAAGTGAGTGGTGTTCGGTGGTTAGCCGGATGCCGTCGCGGCCGTAGCTCGGGTGCGTGAATTAATATGATTATGATATGTTTTTGCTTGCCGGCTTATGTATATACGGGATAAGTGTTGCACGGGGAAGTTATGATTCTCGGTTCCTACACTTGTTTTTACGTAGTTTTTCACTCCGGTTATGATTACGTTAATGGGTTTCTGCTTTACATACTCGGTACATATTCCGTCATGCCCACTTTCTTCGAAGTGCGTTAAATGCCGCGGTACGCCGAATTGAGCTAAAGATGTTGGCGAGAAGATGTTCGGCGGGATTAGCGAGCTCCACTTGCTCCAGTCTTTGCCGAGTCGAGTTAATTTTGTGTTATGATATCCGAGTCATGTTAGAGACTTTGCGGACGAGTCGTGTGTATAAGATGTCGGTTGTGAGCGCGCTCTAAGCGGCGTTTTATTATACATGATATTCTGATTTTTGTACGGTCGCAAGTTGTGTTTGATTTGGAACGATATAAAGTATGTTCGTTTTTCGTACGAGATTTTATTATGTATTTATGATTTGGTCGAGGGCCCGGTATGAATCGAGTATTACGATAGTTTGAGGGTTCGCTCGGCCCTAGATAAGGGTGGGGTGCCCATCACACCCTATCGAAAATTGGGGTGTGACAAATTGGTATCGGCGGTTCGTCTAGGGGTGTACGCAAAGTCGTGTCGGTAGAGTCTGTTTATGGTGTGAAGCGCGCCACATTTATAAACGAGGAGGCTATGGGGCATCTAGGGTGGTTACTCTTCTTTGGCATCTTAGATCGTGCTATAGAGCCAAGTTATAGGAAATTTCCGACATTGACCTTTGATTTCGGCAGAGGACTGAAGGGTGCGTTGACGGGCGGAAGCGACCAAGCGGTATGGAAGATTACAAAGCACGCGGGTAAGTAAAGATCTGAAAGATATATGTTAAGTAAGGTATGCGAAATCGATTGAAGGCAAGTTGGAAGCGAAAAGGAAGGTAAGCAAGAAAATGTGATATGTGTAGTCGTCTTGAGCATATGGTAAATCTAATATCTTCGGACCCTTGTGAATATTGAGAGCCCTGTGTGGCTATGATACGATACAATATGACATGATATGTATATATGATGATGGCCCTGTGAGGCACTATTAGTATTTCCTGTGTGCAGGTTTTGGGATAGTAAGAAATGCAGAGGAAACTCTGCCGAAATTTTTCTAGAAATAATACGAGAATGAGATACGAGTTGGAAAATATTTTTGAAAAAGTCGGGTTAATAGTAGCGATGAAAGTTGGTACCGAAAATTTGTAAGTACCCCTCTAGGAATAAGTTAAGCTTGTGGAATGAGTGGTGAAATAGTAAATAAGACGTCGGTGGAAATATGGTAGTAAGGAAATTTGGAAGGACTTGTGCTACTAGGCGATGACTTTGAAAATTTGGTAGGTTTGGATAAAGTGATATGATTAAGACGAGGGTAAGGAGGAAAGAGAATTGTGACGAATGGGAATGTGTTAATAAAATTTTGCCGAATGTGTCGTGAGGGCGTTTTGGGAATATGATAAAATTTCGACGTACTCAATATTATGTGTGAAGATCATGCGGTGAGAAAGACGCGATCGGAAGCGTTAAAGCGTCGTATTCCATCAAAGTTCCAAAGTTAAGCGTGCTGGCGTGAGAGCAATTCCAGGATGGGTGACCCCCTTGGGAAGTTTTCTGAAAATCCTACAAATTCAGAGGTAAGGAGCGAATAAGAAATTGGAGTAGTTTAAGAGAGATTAGAGTATGTGGAGCGACCCGAAACCTTAAGAGGACGCGCAGAACGGACGAGAGTCGGAGTCGGCGGAGGGAAGAGTTAACGGAAAGAAAGGAATAAAAAGAAAGCGAGACAACGGTATAGCAATCGGTTAAGACGTGTGTAACGGGGAACATGAGTGCTATAAGTGACAGGACAATGAAAGGCCAAGTTATAGAACGACAAGGAACAAGGCAGAATGAATGCTAGATAATGACTGGGATGATACGGATAAAATGTGAACGAACAGAATACGTTTTGGAAATGAGAAAAGGAATATGTAAGAGTAGTGTGCTCTGAACGACACAGAGGTAGCATAAGATTTCTCGTGTGCGGAAAAAGAGACAGGCATGAACGGATAATGGTATAAGCATACCCCTAAAGGGGGGAAGCGGGTGAGAGAAATGCAAGAGTGGGATAAGAACAGTTGATACGATAGTGTGTTTGGTATGGACGTCTGGGCTACCAATGAGACCCCCCTCACCGAAGTAAGTAGTGAGATCGGAAAAACTAACAATTAGTGTATAAGAGTCAGGGTGGTGTTTGAGGCAGTGTGAGGAGCTTTGCAAAAACCTCGAATGACAGGACACTAGAAAATGGAGGTGTATGAAGAAAAAGAGTATGACAAGAGAATGGTATTGGATAGCCTGAGAGATAGTATGAAGGACAGCAATAGCTATAAAAAGGGAGCTCCCCCGAGGTGCTTATGCGACCCTACACGACCAGTTGAACATTCGAGGACGAATGTTCTAAAGGGGGGAAGGATGTTATATCCTGTATTTCGTGCGTCGGAATATTTTAAGTTAGTTGCGACAAATTATGGGCGAGACTATTTCTTGACTTTGTTTTACGACAAGTGGCTTATGATTTTGTTGGAAGGAAGCATTAAGGAAAAATTTGGGGTAAAAATGTGAGTTTTGGAAACTAAAAATTCATGAATAATATAGCCATGTGGCTTGCCACATGAGGTGTGGGCCATGGCCACATGGATGTTTAGTATATGGATATATATATATATATATGTGTGTAATCACTACCATGCAAGACTTGTTCAACTTTTGTGATTCAAGGAATTTCTAGAAAGTTTGAGAAAAATTGAACAAAGAAAGGAAGGAGAAAAACGGCTAAGAGGGGCACATGACCAGCCATGTGCCCCAATAAATATATACATATATAAGTGTGGCATACAAGACACAAGACAATACTTTACAACTCTAGAGAAATCAAGAAATATGGAGAAAACAAATGAGGCCATTCGGCCATATTGAAAAACCGAGAGAGAGGGAGAGTGAGCCAAGAGATATTGCTTATGAAAAGTTCCTTCCTTCTAGCTTCTCTACTAATTGAAAGGTCCTCGTCAACGTGAAGTGATGGTTGGAGCAAGAAAAACCTCCGTTTGCGTAATTAGGAAGCTTAGCCGAGAGGAAAAGTTGAAGGGAAAAAGGTATGGTTCAATCCTATTTTTCATGTTTTATGGATGATTTGTACATGTGGGAGTATATAGAATTGAATGGAAGTCATGAAAAATATGTGTGTGGCAAGTTGTGGCCGTGAGCCTATGTTGTTGGAGTGAGTATGATGAACAAGTTCTATTTAGTGTAATTTGATTGTTGTGTATGTTGTGGAGTGTGGAAGTGAATGAAATTCATGTGATCATGGTGTAATGTGTTGTGGCCGAATACATGTAGTGTGGTGTAAAAGTATAGAACTAATTTTATGTAGTGTTTTGGTTGTTGTTCGTTGTGGATTAGGTGATGAAAATGAAGGATTGATCACTCAAATGGGAGTTGTAATTGTTGTGGGCTGATTTAGAATGTAATATAGTTCTAGTATGCTTTCTTCAATTTATGAGAATGAGGTTGTACATGCGTGTATTGTTGACTTAATTTATGAATGTGGAAGAAAGAATGGCGTTGGCAAGGTTCTTGTTGAATTGGAATGGTTTCGGGTGGTGTAGTACATGGTTGGAAATGTTTTGAATATTTTGCGGATTGCTTAAAGCGTTCTTAAATCATGTGTGAATGGTTGCGGATTAGTAATCGAATATACGAGCATTGATATTGAATTGATCGTATGTAGTTTATTTGGATATAAATGAAATGTCGTCGAATTGTGTAGAAAGGAATTATTAATGTTTGGATGCATTTTGAATCACTTATGGATGTTGTTAGTATGATTATTGGTTTGGTTGTTGTTGATGTTAGCCGAGTTGAATTCTCGGGGTGGTTGGATATATAGGGGAGATGCTGCCGAAATTTTTATAGAAAAAGTGAAGGCTTGGAATTGGAATCTTCAAGGTCTATGGCTAATGTCGGATGCCTTATGACATTATTGTGGATCGTGAGGAGCCGAGACGCAAGTTTGGATTAGCTTAGAGGGCGGCCAAGGTATGTAAAGCTCACCTTTCTTTCTTTGGCATGTCTTAGTATGAATAGGCTATGATATGCTCCCCGAGGTAACTCTACTCCTACGATCCGAGCATGTCCGTGATTCTTATTTGTTTCTTGACCTCCGTATGCATAATGTAGTCAAATTATGGTTTCTATGCCTTGGTATGATTGAATAAGAATGTGCTTAAAAGAATAGGTTCATAAAGGAGTCAGAAACTACAAATGTCTGTATCTTTCACATATGAGCTCGGATCGCTCCGAAATGCTCGTGGGAGGTTCCCTAATGCATAATACCCCCGACATTCATAGGCGGGCTCGGATCGGTTTGGTACTTGCCGTGGGCCATAAGACGTTCCGTTGTATAGTTCTAACAACCTGTTAATATAACTTAATGTGGCTAATAATCTGACTTTCGACTATGATTACTCACTTATCTGTTAAGTTCGAAATAAAGATTCATATATATATGATTCCGATACGTGATTATGATGCCTAAAGTTCTATTTGATAAGTCTCGGATAATGTCTGGAAAAGATTTGACTTAGTCAATGCCATCGGCTTGTAAATGATAATTTGTCTGATTATTCCGTTAAGTTTGTGTAAATGTATGAAATGAGAATCCGTTTGCATGTGATTTTGATACGTAACTCTGATTGCTAAATTATATTTGATATGTTCCGAATAATATTCGAAAGAAACCTGATTTGGCTATTGTTTGGCTTGAATGATAGTCCGTTTTGATTACTGTTAAGTGCATTGTATATGTTTGGAGATGCGTATAGATCACCCGATTCGTTCGTGCATATGTTTGTTACTTCTTCGCCGAGTCCGGGCCGGTACTATCGTGCGCACAATGCGAAGTATGATGAGCTTCCGAAGTATGATGAGCGACTATTATTATGGTGTTATGATGTGTCGTGCAGCCGAACCGCACACCGGGAGATGCCGTGGTTATGTGATATGATGTGTGACGGAGATGCGGGGAGATCTGAAAACTTCCGAAGTATGATGTGTTGTGGCGCCCAAGGCAGGAGGGGCGAACAAATTCCGTCCGCCGGGTCCCATTATGGACCGTATAGGATATATGATATGATATTCGTTTGATCGATGATATAATGATTCGATAATGCGGAAATCGACAATATAATGAGTACGATTACGATGATGCGATATTCTGATAATATGATAATCTGATGACATGATAATCTGATGATTCTGTTTACCGAGTCCCTCACTGGAGGGCCGGGACACGTTATGTGTTACATATACATTCTGAAATACGATCTGTTTTATTCCGGAGCCGGTGGTGGGGCAAACCCGTGGCGAGGCAAAATTCCATATTTGGTTTAGGCGAATCCCACATCGGTTAATGTCAGTTATTATGGTATGATCTATTTTCTATACATGTAAGACAGAGATGTTTTTCGAACAGAAAGAAGAATAAGCTAAGTCTTCTGACCTTCTGATTACTAATTCTGTTTTCTGTACTTCGCAAATGATTCCGAATTAATATGATTATGATATGTTTTGCTTGCCGGCTTATGTATATACAGGATAAGTGTTGCACAGGGAAGTTATGATTCTCCGGTTCCTACACTTGTTTTCTGTGGTTTTTCACTCCGGTTATGATTCTGTTAATGGGTTTCCTGCTTTACATACTCAGTACATATTCCGTACTGACCCCCTTTCTTCGGGGGCTGCGTTCATGCCGCGCAGGTACACCCAGGTGAGCTAAAGATGTTGGCAGAAGATGTTCCAGCGGGATTGGCGAGCTCCACTTGCTCCGGAGTGCTGCCGAGTCAGAGTTGGTCTGTGTTATGATATCCGAGTCATGTTAGAGACTTTGCAGACAGAGTCGTGTGTATAAGATGTCAGTTGTGAGCGGCTCTATAAGCCGGCGTTTTATTATACATGATATTACAGATTTTGTACGGTCGCAAGTTGTGTTTGATTTGGAACGATATAAAGTATGTTCGTTTTTCGTACAGATTTTATTATGTATTTATGATTTGGTCGAGGGCCCAGTATGAATACGAGTATTACGATAGTTTGAGGGTTCGCTCGGCCCTAGATAAGGGTCGGGTGCCCATCACACCCTATCGAAAATTGGGGTGTGACAGGAATCATCATATGCCATCCTGGCCACCTCCCCGTCATCACATCATCATCATATTTATGTATATATATATAACGTGCCCCGGCCCTCTAGTGAGGGACGAGTACATGCCCTGGCCCGGGACGCAGTGAAGGACGTAATAACAGCTCGCACGAGCAGAGTAGTGAGAAACCAAATGCACATAAATCATTTCAAAGACTCGATGAAATAAGTTAAGCGAACCATCATTTGAAAATCGGAACCATAGTCATATCAAATACCTTTCGGACATTATTCGAAACATGTCAAACCGGACTTAAAAATCATAATTACATATCGAAGTCATATGCGTAACAATCCTCATTTAGAATGCATAAAATCATAATCCTAACTTATCAAATAAGTAGGGAACCCATACTCGGAAGTCAAGATGAAAATAGTACTAAATCTTTCTTAAAGGTCATTAAGGATAGTCATAGCAAAGCCGCGGGCCCCACGGACAGGTGCCGACCCCATCCAAGCCCGATTACTAGAGTTAGGGGAATGTTATGTCTTATGAAGTTATCTATTAGGTTTTGGGGCGATCCGAGCTCATATGCAAAAGTTACGAGCGTTTGAAGTTTGTGACCGATTAATAGCAAAATTCTTTATAAGACTTTTAAAATTCAATTATTTGAAAACACAAGAACATTAGTTTTGGTTACATTGAGAGTAAGCCTTTAGGAACGAATAAAGTACGTATCTAAGCTCGGATCCCGAGTGTGGAATTACCCGAGAGCTCGGGTCATAGCCTACTAGAACTAAGACATGCCAAAGAAAAAGAAAATGACGCCTTACATACCTCGTTCGCTCTCCAGTCAAGTCAAGCCTCAAGTCTCGGCGCTCAAGATCTACACACAACACCAATATATTAAACATAAGCCATAAGCCTTTAGGCATTCAATTCCAAACGAACATTAAATTCTACGGAAATTTCGGCAGCACTTCCCCTATAAATACACCAACCCCGAGATTTCAACTCGGCTAATTTCAATAACAACCAAACTACAATATCAATGATCAATTCACATGGCATTCCAGCATTGATAGCTCTTTCTACATAACTTCAACAACATTCAAACATTCCAATATACTCACTTCGACTACTTACATTCAAACTAGTATTAACGTTTATACATTTGATTGCTACTCCAAAACCATTCAAACAATATTCAAGAATGCTTCAAACAATTCACACAATTTTCCAAACAACCCAAACCATGTCCCAACTCTCCGAAATTGTCTCCAAACCCGAGAACAACACCAAATACATCCTTCTTTTCCAAATTCATAATTTACACCATTAACCCGCACATTAACAATACAATTCTCATAAATACAAAATTTACATAAAATCCACACTAACCTTCAAATCAACCCATAACCAACACAACTTCAAATTGATTCATTAAACTTTCATTATCGACATAGGATCCACATAACAACAACAACCTAAACACTTAATAACATCAATTCATTCCTTGGCATATTCAACACCATACATACGGCCAACACCTTCCATGTCAATTTCATGATTTTCATTCATTTTCTACACATTAAAACAACACACAAACATACTAAATACACTTAATTCATTACTCCTACACAACACTACATCCACACGGCCATAACCACATATGGACGGTTTTACTCCAACATGCAATATTTCCATAATTTCATTCATTTTGACATACCACAATACACATAAACCACTCACAACACATAAAACACAAGATTAAACTTACCTTCTTTCACAACTTCTCAACTTGCCTAAAGTTGGCCAAGGATGAAAACGAGCAATCCAACGCTTCTAACAACACTTCCACGTTAATAAGCACCCTTGAATTAGTAGGTTTGCATGAAGAAATTATTTTTTTGATGGCTTGATCTTGAGCTTGAAATTTCAAGCTATGGCCGAATGGAGCAACGTTTTTATCTCCAAAGTTCTTGAATTTTCTAAAGTGGAGGAGAAGGTGAATAAGATGACTACTTAGTCATCTTTTAAATTTCATATATTGGCCAACCATGTGGCCATGGCCCACATGAGGTGGCCGGCCACATGGCCCTCTTATTTCTCTCTTTTTTTTTTTTTTTTTGTTGAATTTTCAACTTTCCAAAAATAGCATAGTTTCCAAAAATGGAATTTAACTCCAATGTTTCCTTAACATTCTCATGACATTAAAATCATACACAATTTAAGCCTTTAAAACATACAAAAGTCTCTACTTCATATCTCGGAATGGTCTTGTCCTTAACTTATCAAAATTGACTCGGATTATCCCGACGTACAAAATATGGGATATAACACGAAGGCTTAGCAAGGGCGATGCAGTTGCGATATTTCGGGGACACCACGAAAAAATGTAACGGTGGTTCGAGTCAATTACCAAAATAGAATTAGTGTTGAAAACAGCTAAGACGTGGCTATGGTTGAACCAAGGATCTGTCTCGATACCGGGTGTAAGACAAGAAAAGGGGAGACAAGGTAAAACACATGGATTAGTGAAGCGACACTGAGGTATTTCTTAGACTAATCTGAATAACTTCGCAAATCCTTGCAGAGGTTGCAACATAATGTGTAGTTGGAGAGTAAGGAGCGAGAGGGATCTTCGAGCTAAATGTATAAAAAGGGTGTCAGCAAAGATAATGAACCCAAGAGGACACTTGGAATGACAGTGACAGTTGTAGTAGAAAGAACAGCGGTCAGTAGTTTGGAAAATTTGAAGGAAAGAGAGAGGGTTGTTCTCGTGAATGGAAATAAAAGAGCCCACCGGATTGTTAGTTAGAAGAAGGTTTATGGACCACTAAGTAATTTAAACACGAGAACGTGTGCCATGGAATCATATGAGTTATCGGTGCGAAGTCATACTCAACTACAACTATAAGAAGTCTGCACCGGAAGGCTAGCAAGGAAGAGGGACTGACAAGATGACCGCTAATATGAGAAAAAGGAATACTGTAGGCCTATTGGTGGCTATGGCATGATAAGTTAAGATTACAATAATGGAGACAAAAGTCTGGGCAAGAGCGAGATACTAGTTAAATTCCGATCGAATATACGAAGGCAAAGAAATGGAAGGAGGGGATTGTAGGAAACAAAGGAGTTAAGTAGGAATGAGATGAGACTGACTTATGCTTTAAGGAATGATTAGGCAACTGACCATCAAACCCTAAAAGGGGGATAATTATTCCAAAGGAGAAAAGGATATTGCACCGTGTTTCCGTACCTTGGGATCCGTTGAAGTTATGGCCAATAAAGATGCAAAGTCATAGGTTCTTGGGTTACGATTATAAGAGTCCGAGTTCACGTAACGGTCATGGGAGGATCTGGGAGGTCAGTGAGCTAAAGGATCAATGAATGAGCTGTAGGCGATGACTATAAGAAGGGAGCTCCCCCGAGGTGCTTATGAGACCCCGTAAGATCAGTTAAACATTCGAGGACGAATGTTCTAAAGGGGGGAGGATGTTATATCCTGCATTTTGTACGTTGGGACATTCCGAGCCAATCGTAATAAGTTAAGGACAAGACTATGTCGGAATACGCGGTAGAGACTTGTGACCTCCGATTCGGTTTTAATGTATAAGTCGCTTATGAATATTATTATTGGCATGGAATGTTAAGGGCGAACGTGGAATTTGGAAATCGTTATTAGTTTATGACTTCTTGGAGAAGCCAAGTGGCCGTGGGTCCCACCCATGGTTGGCCAATTATTTTAAGCCATGAAGATGTACATGTGTTCATCTTATATTTTGTAAGGGCTAAGTATGCACATGGACAAAGATGACAAGGCAAGACAAGTTATTCATCTTTGATAACTTGGGAAAATTCTAGAAATTTGGAGAAAAGAAAAAAAAAAAAAAAAAAAGAGAGGCATGGCCGGTCATGTGCCTATATATATATATATATATATATGAGCCATGACCAAACATGACAATTCATCATCCATAAGCTCTAGAAAATTCAAGAGGAAGAAAGGAAGAGAGAGAGGTTCGGCCAAGGGGCTGGCCGAACTCAATCCATGGAAAGTGAGAGGAAAAAAATAGTTGCTTCAAGCTTTTCAACTAATTGGAGGGTCCTCTACAACGTGGGGTAGTTGTTGGAACAAGAAAACCATCCGTTCTTGCAAAGTGTTGTCCTAGCCGAGAGGAAAACTAGTGCTAAGGTAAGGTTCAATCCTTTCTTGCATGTGTTATGGACGTTTGAGCATGTTGTAATGTGTTGAAATGAATAAAATTCATGAAGTGATGACGTTGATGTTGTGACCGTGAATATGGGTTGTTTGGTATAGCAAGGGATGAATCAATTTTATTTAGTATTTTGGGTTATTGTTGTTGTGGACTTTATGATGATAATGAGAGTTTAATGGCTCATGTTGAAGGTGAAATTGTTGTGGGCTGTTTTGGAGATCAATATGATTTTAATATAGATTCTTGTGTTCATGAGAATGATGATCGTTAGCATGCGGATTGTTGGTGTAGTTCATGAATTAGGAAGAATAAAATGTGTTGCCATTGCTCTTATGGAATATGGTAAGTTTCGGGTGGCATTACATGTTGGCCGGGCCGTTTGGATATTGTGTGGATTGCTTGAAATGTTCTTGAATCTTGTTTGAATGGCCTCGGATTAATATTTGAATGTATGATCATTGATGTTAGTTTGAATGTATGTAGTTGAATGGAAGATAAATGGAATGTTGACGAGTTATGTAGAAAAGATTGGTTAATGCTAGAATGTGTTTCGAATCGATTATTGATATTGGTAGCATGATTGTTGGTATGGTTGTTGTTGATTTGGCCGAGTTGAATTCTCGGGGATGTTGGATTTATAAGGGAGATGCTGCCCAAATTTTTGTAAATAAGTGATGGCTTGAAATTGGATTCTTCGACGTTTATGACTAATGTTCGGTGTCTAATGATATTATTGTAGATCGTGAGAAGCCGAGGCTTAAAGGTTGACTAGCGTAGGAAGCGAATAAGGTATGTAAAGCTCCGCCTTTCTTTCTTTGGCATGTCTTAGTTAAAAGTAAGTTATGACACGAGTCTCGAGATAACTCTATTCTTGCAATACGAGCATGTCTATGATTCTTATTTGTTTCTTGATATTCGTATTCTTAATGTAGTCGAATTATGGTTCTTATGTTTTTGTATGACTAAGTTTCAAAAGTTGTATAAAAGATTTGTTTTCAAAAGAATTTTGTTCTTAAATGCTTCCGTAACTACGAACGAGCGTAACTTTCACGGAAGGGCTCGGATTGCTTCGATATGTTCGTAGAAAGTCCTAAAGTGAATAAGGTCCGTAACTTTCCGAGGCGGACTCGGATCGGTTTGACGTATGACTATGATCCCTATGGTTCTTCCATATGTTTATGATGCTTGATATGTTTCCGAGTAACGTCCGAAAGATATTTGATATAACTGTTGTCCCGATTTTCAAATGACGACTCGCTTTGATTACTTCATTGAGTCTTTGATAATGTTTTATGTGCATATGGTTTCTCACTACTCTGCTCGTGCCAGCCTCAATATGTCTTTCACTGCGTCCCGGGCCAAGGCATGTATTCGTGCAATTCCATTGCATTATTCACCGCGTCCCTCACTAGAGGGCCGGGGCACGTTATATTTACCGCGTCCCTCATTAGAGGGACGGGCCACGTTATATGATATGATGATATGGGGGAGGTGGCCAGGATGGCATATGATGATTCCTTTTACCGCGTCCCTCTCTAGAGGGCCGGGGCACGTTACATGTTCATGTATATGATGATTTTATTACATGTTACGCTATATGTTTATACGATGATTATAAGACTTTGACATGCATGATATATGTTTTCAAAGGCAAGTCCTATGATTTTCTATACTCTCTATTTCAGTATGATCCCGCCTATTGTATTTCATGCTTTACATATTCGGTACATATTCCGTACTGACCCCCTTTCTTCGGGGGCTGCGTTTCATGCCGCGCAGGTACGCGAGATGAGGAGTCAAGATATTAGTAGAAGATGTTCCGGCGGGATTGGCGAGCTCCATTTTCTCTCGGAGTCCGCCGAGTCGGCGTATTATGTTATGGTATCATGTTCCATGTTAGAGACTTTTGCGGATGTGAGTCATGTGTATAGTATGTCAGTTTGTAAGCGGCTCCATAGGCCGGTGTAGTGTTACGCATTATTTTACAGAGTTTATATGAATATAGACTTCTTGTGATTTGAAAAAGTGTGAAAAGCATATTTGATTTCCGAAAGCCTTTCATGATTGTATTTATGTTATGATTTAAGGGCCCAGTATGATTATGAGGGTTACGAGAGTCAGCGGGTTCGCTCGGCTCTACGTAAGGGTCGGATGCCCATCACACCCTATCGGATTAAGGGTGTGACATGATACATGTCTATGATCCCTGAGACTTACCTTTATATAGTTCGTGATGACATTTAGAGAGAACTTAATATGGTTATCATGCTGACACTCGAGAATTAATTAGTCTACTTAGCTATTGAATCTCAAAAGATGATTTATATGTACATGGTTTCTCACTACTCTGCTCGTGCATGCTGTTATTACTTCTTTCACTGAGTCCCGGGCCAAGACATATTTTCGTGCACAGATCCACTGCATTATTCACCGAGTCCCTCACTAGAGGGCCGGGACATGTTATATGTATATGTATATGATGATATGACGACATGATGATATGATGATATGGGGATGGCGGCCAGGATGGCATATGATGACTTTATTCACCGAGTCCCTCATTAGGGGGCCGGGACACGTTATATATACATGTATATGATGATTTTACTTACCGAGTCCCTCATTGGAGGGCCGGGACACGTTATATATGCATATGTACAGGATGATTATCTAATTATGTCACTAAGTCCCATAACGGGTTGGGTATGATATTGACACGTATGATTTATGTTCAAAGGTAAGCCTTGTGGTTTTCTGGTTATTGTACTAGTTTTCTACACTCCTTATTTCAGTATGATCCTACTCACTATATTTCATGCTTTACATGCTCAGTACATATTCCGTACTGACCCCCTGTTATAACCCGTATTTTTCATCTTTGGGAATCTCGGGGTTGTCGAGACAAGTGAAGGATAATGTAATGCATTGATTTTGTTTGGTTCATAAGTTGGCTATGGAAAATGTAGATGTGGAAATATTGGAAAAGACTAAGGGAAAATTGGAATGTCGGAAAATGGTTTCATGAATCACCAAAAATATGGACTAAGTAATTGGGCTTGGAAATGGAAAAAAAAGAAAAGAAAGAACAAGTTGGCCCAGAGGGGGTTGGCCGGCCATGCCATGGTTTGGCCCAACCCATGATCCAAGTCATGTGACATGGTCACATGACAACTTAATTAGTATAAGAGACATGAAGGCTCAAGAAAATTCAAGAAAATTTGAGAGAAAGAAAGGAAGAAAGAAGGAGGAGAATAACCATGGCCATTCGGCCATGGTCTCCAAAATTTGTCCCCTCAAATTTTGTTTCCAAAAATTATGTTCTTGTTGTATTTCCCCTAATTCAAGCCTCCTCTACAACGTGGAGCAATTGGTTTGGAAGAATAAGCATTGGTTTCCTCAATTCTATACTTGAGGCAAGTGAAGAAACTTGGAGAAAAAGGTAAGGATTCACCCCTTTTTATTATGTTATGAAGATTGGTTTGTGTTGTAATATATGGAAATGAATAGAATTCATAGAAATATGGAAGTTGCATGGCAAAGGTGTTTGTGTGCATGTGGCCGAATGCATGAGATATGGTATAGTTAGAATGAGTTGAATTTTATATTATATTTTGATTGTGGTGATTGTGGGAATTGTTTTGGAAATGGAGGTTGAACGAAAATTGGAGGGATGTGAAAAATTTCATGTGGCCGTGGGACATATGGTGATGCATTAATGATGGATTTGTTTTGTTTAACATGCTAATTGTGTTTGTTGTGATCTTTGCAATGTAAATGAAGGATATATGGGTTAAGTTTGCATTGTAATAAAAAGTAGAAGGTTATGTCATTTTGGAATGATTTCATGTTATTGTGATAATGAGATGTTAAGGTGCAAGTTAGAATTGTTGTTGATGAATTCGGAAAATGGAAATGTGTTATGAATAAGTATGCCAAAAATTGGAAGTGTTGGATGAATTATGACTTTGGTGGAAAGTTTGTATATTTTGTATATTTTGATGATATATTTGTAGAAATGCTATGGAATGCTTCCGGATTATGTTGTAATGATCTTAGTCCGTAATGAATGAGAGCATGTTGATATTAATTTGGAAATGTGAAGTCGGAATGGAAACTGTCGCATTATGTCGGAAAGTAAGCTAGTTATGTTATGTTATGTTGTGGTTTGTAGTGATTGTTGATGTTCTTGGTGTTGTTGTTGGGTTGTTGTTGGTTGTTTTGAGCTAAGTTGAGTGTCGGGGATGCTATGTGTATAGGCGAGATGCTGTCCAAATTTTTGTAGACAAGTATTGGTTAAGAGTGGGATTTCAAGTCTCATGAATAGTAATTGGTCAATGTGACCATTTGCAGATTTCTGACGAAACGGGATTGGAGTTTTGGTAAGCGTAAAGGGCAAGAAAGGTATGTAAAGCTTTTTATTTCCTTGTTATGGCACGACATAGAGTGTTAGTTTCGGATTTGACTCTTGGATTCGCTCTATTCCTCGGAATCTACATTTAAAGTTGAGCCTTTTTCGTTCAATGGTATTGAATCCATTTAGACCCCAATTGACTAGATCGTTTTTAGACATCTAAAATTTGTGCAAATCCAATCCGATCACTCTAAAACACTTACTAATGATATTATGAGGTTCAACGAGCATGATTTAAGTACGCCACCTCATTTGACCAGAGGTGGGTCCACTATTTCCGATTTTACCCTTTTGTGTTTATAACTTGTCTTCGAGCGGTTTTAAAGGAAACGTTTTAACAACTTCTCTACTTATTACTTAAAAATTGTTTTAAATATTCCGTTAAGTCCCGTGACGTGTTTTGATATGTTCCACGAATCTGAATGTTCTGTCCTGACATAACCTACTGTGATGTCCGAAAGGTACGTACTATGCTTCCGTCCGATTTCATCACTTTGATTTGTCATTCGCTATGCCTCATTGAGTCTCTGGAAATATATATGTTATTTTTATTGCATTAGTTTCTCACTACTCCACTCGTGGATGCCTCAATGTTTCCCACCGAGCCCGGCCGGGATATGTTCTCAAGCGTATGTCTCTGCATTGTTCGCCGCGCCCCGTGTGAGGGCGGGTATATACGTGCATGGGTTGTGGTGTATGATGTGCCATGTACGCTTATCGACATCCGCCGATTATGTTCTCGATATGGCCATTTGGTATGTTATGATTTGTTTCGGAGATATTCCTACTCAAGTATGATGTGTTTTGGCGCCGAGGCGGGGCGCCTATGTTCTGTTCACCGAGTCCCATAGCGGGGCCGGCTTTAGCATATGTTTTCTGCATGCTTTACTTATGATTTCTGATACGCATTTTTGATTACTTATGCATCTCAGTTGCTTTCCGCACATTCCGTTCTGATTTTTATTTTATTTATTTCATTCTCTGCTTTACATATTCAGTACATTTTCCGTACTGACCCCCTTTCTTCGGGGGCTGCGTTTCGTGCCACGCAGGTGCAGACGTTTGATTTGCTGATCCGTTCGCCTAGGTTATCGCTCAAAATTTGTTTGAAGTGCTCCTTTGTCCGAGCCCATGATTTGGTATAGACTTTTTATTTCATATACATATTCATTCGGGGTACGACGGGGCCCCGTCCCGTCATACGATTTTGTTTTGTTCTGTAGGGTAGTAGACATGTGGTGTGGGTTCTGTATATGTTTCGTGAGATTTGCGTACGTTTAGAGTTTATCTATGTTTTGTGACGGCCTTATCGGCCTTCGTGCGGCATGCCCACTTGTCCTTGTTAAATTATGATTTCTGTTTATCTTTAATATTTTGCTAATTCAGGGTAAGGTACGTATGAGTGCCCAACTAGGGCACGAGTCGCGGCCTACGGAGTTAGGTCGTGACACCCCCTTTCTTCGGGGGGCTGCGTTTCATGCCCGCAGGTACAGACGCTCGTTTTGGTGATCCGCCAGCTTAGGATATCCATTCAGCTATCTTGGAGTGCTCCCTTGTTCCGGAGCCTAGCTTTTTGGTACAGATCCTTTTATTGTATATATGTGTCTATCCAGGGGTACGGCGGGAACCTGTCCCGTCATATGATACTGTTGTTACTCTTAGAGGTATGTAGACATATGTGTGGGTTTGCATATAGTTACTATTCAGTTCTGTCTGTATGATTTATATTTGGGACGTCCCCATCCGTAGTGGCAGCCTTGTCGGCTTGCGTATATATATATATGTTTTGGGATGTTGTGCGTAGTGGAAGCCTTGTCGGCTTGCGTAGATATAAACATATATGTTTTGGGAGTCATATATTATGATAGCCTTGCCGGCTTATGTACTATGATATCTGTTGAAAGTTGTAACTCCCCAGGGTGACAGGTTGCTATGATACGTCTATATAATGCGACAGTTTTGAGACGACGTCTTGCCTTTTTTTTATTTATAAGTTCTTTATTATGCTAGTTGTGGATGATTATAGTTAACAGGTGCATACGAGTGTCCAGCTCGGGCACCAGTCACGGCCTACGGGGTTGGGTCGTGATAGGAATATCGAGACCTATGAGCCTCAGACAAGATCAACTGAATCAAATTACCAACACGAGGAACGCACATGTGTCCCTTACTCCTCAAAATGCCCTCAGAATCAATCACGGCCTCCTTGGCCTCACCCATCAAAACTCTATCTCGAATCTTGCTCAACTGAGCATCCTCAAACTGATGAATCCTGATCTGATCCAATAAAGATGACCTCACCTCTACACAAGCCAAAACCCTACTTGGGGCTGAAATATCAAGGCGAATGAAACTGTTGGCCAGAGTCTGAACCTCCATGTCCTTCGGACGCTCGGAAACAAGCAAATGAGCTAACCTTCATATATATATGTGTGTGTATATATATATATATATATATATAAGTAGCATTCATGAGAGCCCAAATAAAGTGAGATCTCACCCCCGATTTATATTATGGAATAACCATCATCGCTATATCTCACCTTGAAGGAACAATTGTTATAAGGTGAGATCAACAACAATGAATAAAATAATGAAAATCATGAAATAAGCTCAATAATCTCATAATAGCATTAAAATCATAAGCTTTGGACTTTCTAGAATTAGAATCATCATCATCATCATCATGTTCATCATAGGAAACATCTCATCTTTAGAATCATAAGAAGCTTTTAAGAATCATGAACTTCTAACTTTTGGAAGGAAGAAGGTTATGGAAACACGTATGGAATCATAACACAGGAATCATGCCTTTTGAAAGAAAGGGACTAGCCTTAACATACCTTTTCGGTCGCCTTAAATTTATCTACTTAATGCTTGTCCTCCTAAGATCATAATCTACAATCAAGAGAATTCATGCTATTGTTAGGCTTATCGTCATATGCTTATCTTAAGCCTCCAAATTAAACCCCTTTAGAATCTGCCGAAATTCGGGCAACATCTCCGCTATATATTCTACTCCCTCCAATCTTCAAAACAACTCCCAAAGTACAATAAAATTGTTATATCCCGTATTTTGTGCAACGGGACAATCCGAGTTAGCTACGATAAGTTAGGGTCAAGACTATTCCGGGATACAAAGTCGAGACTTTTAACTATGATTTCGTTTTAATACATAAGTTGCTTGTGATTTTTTTGGCATGGAATATTAAGGAAATTTGGGGTCAAAAGTTATTTTTGGAAAGTAATTATTTTCATGGAAAAGGAAAAAAAAAAAAAAAAGGGGGCCATGTGGCCGGCCACCATGGTGTGGGCCAAGGGCCACATGGATGGTGATTATATGCAACAAAAGATGACTAAGTAGTCATCTTTATCATTTCAACACTTAGAAAAAAAAATCAAGAAGCTTGGAGAAGCCAAAGAGAAGGCCATTTTCGGCCATGGTCGCAAAATTTGAAGACCAAAAATAGCCATCCAAAAAATATTTCTTTCTAGCAAACCCACTAATTGAAAGGTCCTTGTTAACGTGGGAGTGTTGTTGGAATCAATAGACCCCTCGTTTTCATCATTCAAAACCCTAGCTAAGTTGTAAAGTTGAAGAGAAAAGGTAAGGTTTAATCTCGTTTTTATATGTTATAGATGGTTTATGTGTGTTGAAGTGTGTTGAAATGAATGAAAATCATGAAATTTGTATGTGGGTGTGTTGGCCGAATATGGGTTGTGTGGTGTAGCAAGGAATGAATTGATTTTCTTTAGTGTTTTGGTTGTTGTTGTTGTGGATTCTATGTTGATAATGAAAGTTTAATGACTCGAGTTGAAGTTGTAATGGATGTGGGACGTTTGGCACCTTAATGTGATTCTTATGTAATTTTTATATTTATGGAAATGACATTGTTAATGTGTGAATTGTTGGTGTAATTCATGAATTCGAAAGTGAGGAATGTGTTGTTGTTGTTCTCGGGTTTGGGGAGGAATTCGGGTGAATTGGAGTGTTGGTTGGGTTCTTTGAAATATTGTGTGAATTGTTTAAAGAGTTCTTGAATATTGTTTGAATGGCTTCAGATTAGTAATTGAATGTGTTAACATTAGTGTTAGTTTGATTATATATGGGTTTGTATGTACGTAGTTGTATTGAACATAATTGGAATGTTGTCGAAATGTGTGGAGAAGGATTATTAATGTTAGAATGCGTTTTAAATTGATTATTGATGTTGCTAGTTTGGTTGTTGGTGTTGTTGTTGATGATTTGGCCGAGTTGAATTCTCGGAGTTGTTGCATTTACGGGGGAAATCTTTGCCCAAATTTCTGTAGAATTAAGCGCTAGTTTGGAATTGAATGCCTAAGTGCCTATAGATAATGTTTGATATTCATTGATGTTGTGTAGACCTTGGGGAGTCCGAGACTTAGGATTGGATTAGCTTTGAGAGCGGACGAGGTATGTAAAGCCTAACCTTTCCTTCTTTTGGCTTGTCTTAGTTGTAAATAGGCTATGACACGAGCCTCGAGGAGACTCCACTCTTACGATCCGACCATGTCTACGATTCTTATTTATCTTTTAATGTCGGCCTTCTTAATGTAATAGTATTATGGTTCCTATGTCTTTGGTAATATTGGCTTTCAAATATTGCATAAGGATTTTGTCTTTAAATGAGTTCTACGTTTAAAAATGGCCGTAACTTTCGTAGACAGAACCGGATCGCCTCGTTATGCTCGTAGGAGATTCTGTAGCGTATAATGATTATGTCCTTTATAGGCGGGCTCGGATCGGGTTGATGCTCGTCCGTGGGTCCCGCGACTCTCCTTTGTATAGTTCCTACGACCTTGTGACAGGACTTAGTATGGCTATCGTCCCGACCCCGAGTATGGTTAGTCCACCTATTCGTTGAGTCTATAATAATGATTTTTATGCATATGGTTACTCACAACTCTGCTCGTGCATTCTGTTGTATCCTTCGCCGAGTCCCGGGCCGGTTATGTCGTCGTGCGCACTATGTTATATTCCGGTGTTATTATGTGTTATGGTTCACCGAGCCCCTCGCTAGAGGGCCGGGGACCCTATGTACTTTGGTGTTATGCTGTGATTATGGTGTTATGATGTGCTATGGAGATATGTCGGGTTACGGAGATTTGAAACCTTACGGTGTTATCTTTGTGTTATGGCGTCAATGACGGGCGGGCGACCATATTCCTTGAGCCCATGCATGATTTGTGTTTTAAAAGTAAATGTTTTGGTATTTTGGATATTTCACTTATTTTACGTATCTCTTATTTCGATTATGATTCGTTTACTATATTTCTTGCTTTGCATACTCGGTACATATTCCGTCTTGACCCTCTCTTTCTTCGGGGTGCGTTTCATGCCGCGGTACGACGTCATTTCGGTGATCCGCCGCCCCTAGGACACCTACACCTACTGCTCCTTTGGAGTGCTCCCTTTGTTCGAGCCTATATTTTATATATATATATATATATATATATATATATATATGTATGTATTTGTTCGGGGGGGTACGCGGGGCCCCGTCCCGTCATATGATTACGTTGTTCTATTTAGAGGTACGTAGACATGTATGTGGGTTGTGCCTATTTTCTATTTGTGTGTGTTCGTATATTTTATGTTTGGGCGGTCCCATTCGCTATAGCAGCCTTGTCGGCTTGCGTCTGTATATATTTTGGGACACTGCGCCATATGGTAGCCTTGCTGGCTTCTGTGATATATATATATCTGTGTTTGCGACAGTTTGAGACAGCGTCTGATATTTGTATATGTACAAGTTATCTGTATGCGATTCTAGTTAATGAATGTGTTTGGGTGTCCAGCTCGGGTACTAGTCACGGCCTACGGGGTTGGGTCGTGACAAAAGTGGTATCAGAGCGGTTCGTCCTCGGAATGTCTACAGACCGTGTCTAGTAGAGTCTTGTTTATCGGTATGTTGTGCACCACATCTATAAACAGGAGGCTACAGGACATTTAGGATGTTATCCTTCCTTCTGATCTTAGATCGTGCGATAGAGCTGTGTTATCAGGATGACTCCTCCCTAACGAATTGTTATGTTTTCAGCGATACCTCCGAGAAAGGTGACGAAATGCCCGAAGGGAAAGTCTACAGCGGCTGGGGAGACTAGCCGGGCCCGGAGAGTTACCGGGGCCCGTGCCGGGCCTGTGCACGAGGTTGTGCTCCCGACGGCCGATTCGCTACACCGCGGTACCGGAGGGACTTGGAGCGGCGCGGCTGCGGATCGGGTGGCTCCACCGCCGGCTCCGAGGTTCGAGTGCCGGGCCTCGGCTCCTCGCCGGCCGGGGGCGGAGGATCGGGCGATGCGAGATGCGGTCCGGTTATTGACTAGATTGATGGCAGGGCAGGTTCACAGGCGAGGATCAGGAGGTGATCGTGCGGATAGGTATGACGATCGGAGGGCCGTGATTTCTGCGACTTGTGGTCCCCCAGAGTTTTTCGGGTCAAAGCCCGCGAAAGATCCTCAGGAGTTTATTCGGGAGATGCAGCGTACGTTGCGGCTTATTAAGGCTTCTGAGACCGAGTCTATTGAGTTGGCGTCATACCGATTGCATGATGTAGCGGCTAATTGGTACGAGTCATAGGAGCTGTCTAGGGGCGAGGGTGCCCTCCCGGCGGTGTGGGGCGAGTTTACGAGAGGCCGTTCTTGGCCATTTTTTGCCTCCAGAGCTGCGTCGAGCTAGGGTTGACAGATTCTTACTATTGAGACAGAGGGGCAGGAGCGTCCGGGAGTACAGTCTGGAGTTTGACTCATTGGCTAGATATGCGTCCGCTTATGTAGCAGATATGACGGATAGGATGCACCGCTACGTGATGGGACTAGATCGCTATTTGGTTGATAGCTGTTTGGTGATGGCGGCCCAGCCAGGTATGGATATTGCCCGTGTACAGGCACATGCCCAGGGTATGGAGGATCGACACGAGGGGCGTCGGCTGATAGGGATTATGACGGGGGCCGGCCAGAGAGGGCTAGATCCGGCGGGTGATACTGGAGAGTCTCAAGGCGGGGTAACCTCGGCGGCGGCATAGCGGATATCCTCCCTAGCCGAACGGAGTACACCCGCCACGGTTCACGGCAAGAGACCGGATGGTGCGGGGTATGCGGGGGCGGTCGAGCTCGGGCCTCGGGCTCACAGGTGGACAGAGGTTCCAGCTAGTCGAGGCCACCCAGACCTCCGTGTTTCTACTGTGGGAGACATCACCCTGGAGAGTGTTATCACGCCACGGGTGCTTGTTTTACTTGTGGCCGTCAGGGTCATCTTATGAGAGATTGTCCGCGTGGGGGTGGTGCAGGTGGTGCGGCTCGGCCCTGCGGGTCGGTCGATTCATCTTCTTCCTCGGTAGCTATGCGCCTGGGCGGGGCGAGGCCACGCCAACACCAGCGGCCGCGATAGAGGTCTTGGCGGAGCGTCTAGTTCTAGCGGTCCTTCAAACCGCATATGCCTTGGCCGACCGACGAGGATCGGAGGCGTCGCCTAATGTGGTTACGGGTATTATTGATCTTCTCTTGGCCGTATATGCATTGATAGATCCAGGCTCCAATATTTCTCCCCTTGTTGCTAATAAAATTGGGATAGAATCTGAACCGATAGAACCATTTGAGGTAGCTACTCCAATAGGGGATTCTGTTATAGCCAGGCAGGTTTATAGAGTTTGTTCGATAATTATCTGTGGCCATTGCACTAAAGCAGATTTGATAGAGCTAGATATGATCGAGTTCGATGTTATTATGGGTATGGATTGGCTAGCTTCTTGTTATGCTAATGTTGATTGTCAGAAGAAGGTAGTTCGTTTCCAATTTCCAGGGGAACCGGTTATAGAGTGGGCAGGAAATACAGCACCGCCGAGGGGTAAGTTTATTTCATACCTCAAGGCAAGAAAAATGATCAGAAAGGGTTATATTTATCATCTGGTGCGTGTACATGATCTAAAGGCAGAGGCACCGAGTCTTCAGTCAGTCCCAGTGGTCAATGAATTTCCAGATGTATTCCCAGATGAGCTTTCAGGTCTTCCTCCTGAGCGGGAGATAGAATTCACCATTGATGTGTTGCCAGATACTCAGCCCATATCTATTCCTCCGTACGTAATGGCACTGCGTAATTAAAAGAATTGAAGGAGCAGTAAAGAGGGATTTATTAGAGAAGGGCTTTATTAGGCCCGACATCACCTTGGGGAGCGCGGTATTGTTCGTGAGAAAGAAAGATGGGTATCTGCGGATGTGTATTGATTATAGGCAGCTGAATAAGGTAACCATAAAGAATAAATACCCCCTCCCCAGGATTGATGATTTGTTTGATCAGTTGCAGGGTGCTAGGTGTTTTTCGAAGATAGACCTGCGGTCAGGCTATCACCAGGTGCGGGTACGTGAGGCAGATATTCCAAAGACAGCATTCAGGACCCGATATGGGCATTATGAATTCAGAGTGATGTCTTTTGGGCTGACCAATGCTCCAGCGGTATTTATGGATCTAATGAATCGGGTATTCAAGCCGTTTCTGGATATGTTCATGATTGTATTTATCGATGATATTCTGGTCTATTCCCGGTCAGAAAAGGAGCACGCAGATTATTTGAGAACGGTACTTGGCATACTCCGGCACCAGAAATTGTATGCTAAATTTTCTAAATATGAATTCTGGCTAACTTCAGTGGCATTCCTGGGGCATATTATTGGAGCTGATGGCATTCGGGTAGATACCCAGAAGATTGAGGCCGTAAAGAATTGGCCTAGACCCACGACACCTACAGAGGTACGTAGTTTCCTGGGATTAGCAGGATATTACCGGAGATTTATGGAGAAGTTTGCTTCGATCTCAGCGCCTTTAACGAGGCTGACTCGAAAAGGAGGCAAGTTTCGGTGGACGATGCTTGCGAACGAAGCTTCCCGATTCTTTGAAAGAGAAGTTGACTACGGCTCCGGTCCGACTCTTCAGAAGGACCAGATGGGTATGTTATTTATTGTGATGCTTCTGGTGTTGGATTGGGGTGTGTATTGATGCAGCATGGCAGAGTTATAGCCTATGCCTCCCGGCAGCTCAGAAAGCACGAGAGAAATTATCCCACCCACGATCTGGAGCTAGCCGCGGTAATTCATGCTTTGAAGATATGGAGACACTATCTATATGGCGTTCATGTTGATATTTATACAGATCACAAGAGCCTCCAGTATATCTTTAAGCAGAAGGAGCTGAATTTGCGGCAGAGGAGGTGGTTAGAGTTGTTGAAAGACTATGACGTCGATATCTTATATCATCCTGTGAAAGCTAATGTTGTAGCAGATGCACTCAGCCGTAAGTCTATGGGTATCTTGACAGACGTGCCATCAGAAAAGAAAGAAATGGTTCGTGAGATTCATCAGCTATCTAGTCTTGGAGTCCGTCTGGCCGATTCTGGAGATATTGGCGTTTCTGTTCGAGGAATTCTTTGAATCCTCTATTATGGCAGAGGTAAAGCAACGTCAGTATGAGGATCCTATTCTGGCACAGTACAGAGATGCAACCCTTGAAAAGGAGAAGACCCCGTTCGAGATTACACCTGACGGAGTATTACTACATAGGGGGCATTGTGTGTACCAGATGTTGCGGGGCTGCGGCGGCAGGTTATGGGCAAGGCACATTATGCCCGTTATTCTGTTCATCCAGGGTCGACGAAGATGTATCACGACCTTAGGTTCTTGTACTGGTGGGATGGTATGAAAAAGGACATAGCAGAGTTCGTTGCTCAATGCCCAAATTGTCAGCAGGTTAAGATCGAGCATCAAAAGCCCGGTGGATTATTGCAGGAGATGGAGATTCCGACTTGGAAGTGGGAGATAATTAATATGGACTTCATTACAGGCTTACCTCGCACTCCACGGAAGTATGACTCCATATGGGTTATTGTGGATAGGCTGACAAAATCAGCCCATTTCCTTCCAGTCCGGACTACTTATTCAGCCGAGGATTATGCCAGGTTATATATTAAGGAGATAGTGAGACTTCACGGAGTTCCCATATCTATTATCTCCGATAGAGGTGCCCAGTTTACAGCTAATTTCTGGAGATCATTTCAGGAAGGATTGGGGACCCAGGTGAATCTTAGCACAGCATTCCATCCTCAGTCTGACGGACAGGCCGAGCACACTATTCAGACGCTGGAAGATATGTTGCGGGCCTGTGTTATTGATTTCAGAGGTAGCTGGGATGATCATTTGCCGCTAGTTGAATTTGCTTATAATAATAGCTACTACTCCGGTATCCGGATGGCACCATATGAGGCTCGTATGGCAGAAATGCGGTCACCGATTAGTACAGGTTCGATGTTGGTGAAACTAGATTAATTGGCCCAGACATGATCCAGCAAGTAGTTGATAAGGTGAAACTCATTCGGGAGCGATTATTAGTAGCCCAGAGTCGACAGAAATCATATGCAGATAATAGCCGTCGACACTTAGAGTTCCAGATTGGCGATTGGGTATTCCTGAAAGTGTCGCCCATGAAAGGTGTTATGAGATTAGGCAAGAAAGGAAAGCTAAGTCCGAGATATATTGGGCCTTATCAGATTATCCGTAGAATAGGCAAGGTTGCCTATGAATTAGATCTACCAGCTGATCTGGGAGCAGTACATCCGGTATTCCATGTATCTATGCTCTGCAAATGCATTGGTGACCCTTCCAGAGTATTTCCTATAGATGATATCCAGGTCACAGAGGAACTATCCTATGAAGAGCAGCCTATAGCCATATTGGATCGTCAGGTAAGAAGGTTGCGGAATAAAGATGTGGCTTCCGTCAAAATGTTATGGCAAAACAATAACCGGGAGGAAATGACCTGGGAAGCTGAGGAGGAGATAAAGAAGAAGTATCCTCACTTATTTCCGGTGCCTACAGGTAATTTAAATTCCTTACTTGACTATGTTGATTGATGAATGAATTGTATGTGATAGCGATAAAAGAAACTCCCCGAGAGCTGGTTGTAGGACCCGTAGGGTTAGTTTAACATTCGAGGACGAAAGTTCTAAAGGGGGGGAGGATGTTATATCCCGTATTTTGTGCAACGGGACAATCCGAGTTAGCTACGATAAGTTAGGGTCAAGACTATTCCGGGATACAAAGTCGATACTTTTAACTACGATTTCGTTTTAAGACATAAGTTGCTTGTGATTTTATTATGCAAAAGATGACTAAGTAGTCATCTTTATCATTTCAACACTTAGAAAAAAATCAAGAAGCTTGGAGAAGCCAAAGAGAAGGCCATTCGGCCATGGTTGCAAAATTTGAAGACCAAAAATAGCCATCAAAAAAATATTTCTTTCTAGCAAACCCACTAATTGAAAGGTCCTTGTTAACGTGGGAGTGTTGTTGGAATTAATAGACCCCTCGTTTTCATCATTCAAAACCCTAGCTAAGTTGTAAAGTTGAAGAGAAAAGGTAAGGTTTAATCTCGTTTTTATATGTTATAGATGGTTTATGTGTGTTGAAGTATGTTGAAATGAATGAAAATCATGAAATTTGTATGTGGGTGTGTTGGCCGAATATGGGTTGTGTGGTGTAGCAAGAAATGAATTGATTTTCTTTAGTGTTTTGGTTGTTGTTATTGTGGATTCTATGTTGATAATGAAAGTTTAATGACTCGAGTTGAAGTTGTAATGGATGTGGGACGTTTGGCACCTTAATGTGATTCTTATGTAATTTTTATATTTATGGAAATGACATTGTTAATGTGTGAATTGTTGGTGTAATTCATGAATTCGAAAGTGAGGAATGTGTTGTTGTTATTCTCGGGTTTGGGGAGGAATTCGGGTGAATTGGAGTGTTGGTTGGGTTCTTTGAAATATTGTGTGAATTGGTTAAAGAGTTCTTGAATATTGTTTGAATGGCTTCGGATTAGTAATTGAATGTGTGAACATTAGTGTTAGTTTGATTATATATGGGTTTGTATGTACGTAGTTGTATTGAACATAATTGGAATGTTGTCGAAATGTGTGGAGAAGGATTATTAATGTTAGAATGCGTTTTGAATTGATTATTGATATTGCTAGTTTGGTTGTTGGTGTTGTTGTTGATGAATTTGGCCGAGTTGAATTCTCGGAGTTGTTGCATTTACAGGGGAAATGCTGCCCAAATTTCTGTAGAATTAAGCGCTAGTTTGGAATTGAATTCCTAAGTGCCTATAGCTAATGTTTGATATTCACTGATGTTGTGTAGACCTTGGGGAGTCCGAGACTTAGGATTGGATTATCTTTGAGAGCGGACGAGGTATGTAAAGCCTAACCTTTCCTTCTTTTGGCATGTCTTAGTTGTAAATAGGCTATGACACGAGCCTCGAGGAGACTCCACTCTTACGATCCGAGCATGTCTACGATTCTTATTTATCTTTTAATGTCGGCCTTCTTAATGTAACAGTATTATGGTTCCTATGTCTTTGGTAATATTGGCTTTCAAATATTGCATAAGGATTTTGTCTTTAAATGAGTTCTACGTTTAAAAATGGCCGTAACTTTCGTAGACAGAATCGGATCGCCTCGTTATGCTCGTAGGAGATTCTGTAGCATATAATGATTATGTCCTTTATAGGCGGGCTCGGTTCGGGTTGATGCTCGTCCGTGGGTCCCGCGACTCTCCTTTGTACAGTTCCTACGACCTTGTGACAGGACTTAGTATGGCTATCGTCCCGACCCCGAGTATGGTTAGTCCACCTATTCGTTGAGTCTATAATAATGATTTTTATGCATATGGTTACTCACGACTCTGCTCGTGCATTCTGTTGTATCCTTCACCGAGTCCCGGGCCGGTTATGTCGTCGTGCGCACTATGTTATATTCCGGTGTTATGCTGTGTTATGGTTCACCAAGCCCCTCGCTAGAGGGCCGGGGACCCTATGTAATTTGGTGTTATGCTGTCATTATGGTGTTATGATGTGCTATGGAGATTTGTCAGGTTACGGAGATTTGAAACCTTCTGGTGTTATGCTGTGTTATGGCGCCAATGACGGGCGGGCGACCATATTCCTTGAGCCCCATGCATGATTTGTGTTTTAAAAGTAAATGTTTTGGTATTTTGGATATTTCACTTATTTTCTGTACTTCTGTTTCGATTATGATTATTCTTGTATTTCTTGCTTTGCATACTCGGTACATATTCAACCGACCCCCTTTCTTCGAGGGGCTGCGTTTCATGCCGCTTGGTACAGACGTCCATTTCGGTGATCCGCCAGCCTAGGACACCTACACCTACTCTGCTGTTTGGAGTGCTCCCTTTGTTCTGGAGCCTATATTTTGGTATATATACTCTTCCGTTGCATATGTATGTATTTGTTCAGGGGTACGGCAGGGCCCTGTCCCGTCATATGATTCTGTTGTTCTGTCTAGAGGTCTGTAGACATGTATGTGGGTTGTGCCTATTACTGTACAGGTGTGTTCGTATATTTTATGTTTGGGCGGTCCCATTCGCTATAGCAGCCTTGTCGGCTTGCGTCTATATATATTTTGGGACACTGCGCCATATGGTAGCCTTCTTTGATATATATATATATATATATATATACGTGTTTGCGGCAGGTTTGAGACGGCGTACGATATTTGTATATGTACAAGTTATCGTATGCGATTCTAGTTAATGAATGTGTTTGGGTGTCCGGCTCGGTACTAGTCACGGCCTACGGGGTTGGGTCGTGACAAAAGTGGTATCAGAGCGGTTCGTCCTCGGAATGTCTACAGACCGTGTCTAGTAGAGTCTTGTTTATCGGTATGTTGCCTATGAATTAGATCTACCAGCTGATCTGGGAGCAGTACATCCGGCATTCCACGTATCTATGCTCCGCAAATGCATTGGTGACCCTTCCAGAGTATTTCCTATAGATGATATCCAGGTCACAGAGGAACTATCCTATGAAGAGCAGCCTATAGCCATATTGGATCGTCAGGTAAGAAGGTTGCGGAATAAAGATGTGGCTTCCGTCAAAATGTTATGGCGAAACAATAACCGGGAGGAAATGACCTGGGAAGCTGAGGAGGAGATAAAGAAGAAGTATCCTCACTTATTTCCGGTGCCTATAGGTAATTTAAATTCCTTACTTGACTATGTTGATTGATGAATGAATTGTGTGTGATAGCTATAAAAGAAACTCCCCCGAACTGGTTGTAGGACCCGTAGGGTTAGTTTAACATTCGAGGACGAAAGTTCTAAAGGGGGGGAGGATGTTATATCCCGTATTTTGTGCAACGGGACAATCCGAGTTAGCTACGATAAGTTAGGGTCAAGACTATTCCGGGATACAAAGTCGAGACTTTTAACTACGATTTCGTTTTAAGACATAAGTTGCTTGTGATTTTGTTGGCATGGAATATAAAGGAAATTTGGGGTCAAAAGTTATTTTTGGAAAGTAATTATTTTCATGGAAAAGGAAAAAAAAAAAAAAAAGGGGCCATGTGGCCGGCCACCATGGTGTGGGCCAAGGGCCACATGGATGGTGATTATATGCAAAAGATGACTAAGTAGTCATCTTTCTCATTTCAACACTTAGAAAAAAAATCAAGAAGCTTGGAGAAGCCAAAGAGAAGGCCATTCGGCCATGGTTGCAAAATTTGAAGACCAAAAATAGCCATCAAAAAAATATTTCTTTCTAGCAAACCCACTAATTGAAAGGTCCTTGTTAACGTGGGAGTGTTGTTGGAATAAATAGACCCCTCGTTTTCATCATTCAAAACCCTAGCTAAGTTGTAAAGTTGAAGAGAAAAGGTAAGGTTTAATCTCGTTTTAATATGTTATAGATGGTTTATGTGTGTTGAAGTGTGTTGAAATGAATGAAAATCATGAAATTTGTATGTGGGTGTGTTGGCCGAATATGGGTTGTGTGGTGTAGCAAGAAATGAATTGATTTTCTTTAGTGTTTTGGTTGTTGTTGTTGTGGATTCTATGTTGATAATGAAAGTTTAATGACTCGAGTTGAAGTTGTAATGGATGTGGGACGTTTGGCACCTTAATGTGATTCTTATGTAATTTTTATATTTATGGAAATGACATTGTTAATGTGTGAATTGTTGGTGTAATTCATGAATTCGAAAGTGAGGAATGTGTCGTTGTTGTTCTCGGGTTTGGGGAGGAATTCGGGTGAATTGGAGTGTTGGTTGGTGTCACGACCCAGCTCCGTGGGCCGTGACTGGTGCCCTGCTTAGGCACCCAAACAAACTTACGAACCAGATCGTCGTATTAAGACTTAATTAAACTTAACGAATATTGTTCGTACCGATAACTGATAGCGGACGTCATACAAATACAGAAACGAATGCTGTCCTAAGCGGTCGCCCGTGCAGAATCATCAGATCAAAATCAAAACTGGCGGAATGCACATCGCCCAGACACACACATACATACAAACATATGGGCCATGTCGGCCATAGTAGCATACGGGCCGCTTAAGGACGCAAAACAGAATTACATACGAACAGACCGGACCCATGACCCACAAATATGACTACAGGCCTCTACAGACAAAACAGAACACACGAACTTATGACGGGACAGGGCCCCACCGTGCCGAACAAATCACAAATGTACGAATATACAAGCGAACATATGTACCAAATGTGGGCTCCGGATCGGGGAGCACTCCAAATAGCGAGAATAGGTAGCCTAAACCGGAGGATCACCCGTCGAGCGCACAGCACACGCGCGGCATGAAACGCGACCCCCGAAGAAAGGGGTCGACGAAAGAAGTCCGAGTATGTAAAGCGAGAGGTACGGTAATCCAAATCATAGCGGAGTCGGAGGATACGAACAAATACGAAAGTAACGGACCAAACCTTGTGCGGAATGCAAATATGCAAAATGCAAATAAAAATCGTGCATAGGGCTCGGGGAACGTGGTCACCTCGACGGCCGGTGCCACAACACATCATACTCCGAAGTTTTCAAATCTCCGTACAAACTCCGAACACCTCACAATGTCACACACACATCAAATCATCGAACGGATCGGATGCCATATCACATCATAACACCATAAACGGTAACCGGCCTATGGCAAGGTCTCGGAAACCGTAACACATCATGCGCCGAATATGTCATAATGCGCACGATCACAAAACCGGCCCGGGCACCGCGAACGAAACCATAATAATTGGCACGGCGGAGTAGTGCGGAAACCATATGCATATCAAAAGTAGGTTCTAAGACTGGATACATGATCTCATATACATATATAATAACTTCGGAGGGCTTAGAACAAGTATCGAGTTATTCGGAATTAACATACAAAAGTCGTGAACTTTTAAATTATCAATTTTTCTCAAAAACACATCGTAGATCATTTTCAGAAAATTTGTAACATCATTCATAGTAGCGAACTCTCAAATATCATTATCGGACATTTCAAACGGACCTTAACGTCATAGGCAAACACTTCTTTTTCATATTGTACGAAAGTGAGCCAAACAAATCAAATAAGGGAAGTCTCGGAACTTGCGGGCCCACCTCGGGTCGAGTCGAGGCGGCGGACATAAATTTCCAACGTTAGGTTCCATAAGGTTATCCGTGATAGTTTCGGAGCGATTCAAATACATTTGCGAAGGTTACAAAGGTTTAAGCATTCTTTAAATCAAATATAAGGATTATAGTTCAATTGTGCTGAATGAATAGTATGCAAAATCAAACTCGGATTTCAAAGAGCAGAATTATCCCCGAGGTTCCGTTTTCGGCCTAGTAGGTCTAGGACATGCCATATGAAGAGTAGGTAAGCTTTACATACCTTGGTTGCGCCTTATGCTTGCTTATTCTCAAATCCCGTTTGCTTCAAAATCTACAATTGGTCAAAGTTACCAAACATAAGTCATATGCCTTTGCAAGTTCATTCTTAAGCCTTATTTATCTACAGAAATTTGGGCAGCATCTCCCCTCTAAATCCAACATCCCCGAGCATTACACTCGGCTTAAATGATAACAACCAACCCAACAACAACATCAACAGCATCAATGATCGAATTAAAACGCATTCTAGGATGAATAGCACCACTTTCTTCATAATGCAATAACTTCCATTCTAACTTCACACTTTCAATCCAATATCGACGTTTTCATACTTGTCTACTAATTCACGACCATTCAAATACAATTCGGACACATTTCTCATTATTCTACAAAATATACAAAATTTCCATCAAACCATAACTCATCCAAAACCTCTAATCTTCCACATGCATATTCATAACATTTTTCCATCTTCCAATCTCATAATTCATAATCATAATTCACATCTAAGATCTTACTTTCATCATTATATAAAAACTATATAAAAATCACATAAATTTCTCATAACAACATATAACCAACTTCAACGCCAACTTGGTTCATTAAACCTTTCTTTTCATCTCAAACATCACAACAACACAACTAACAACTAAATGAAAATTAATTCACTTCTCCCTTCATCCAACATGGCTCACGGCCACACCCCTTCACACACACACACGGCCATGCACACACAACACAATTTCCATAATTCTCATTCCATTCCAATCATTATAACATGCATACTTGTTTCATAACATAAAGGAATAGAATTCATACCTTATTCTTCCAATTTCAACTCGCCGCAAACGTCGTTCTTTCGCCAAACTAATTATACCACGTCGAAGAGCGTCTTGAGCTTGCTACTAATTCAAGAAGAACAAGATTTTTGGATTGAAATTGAAGGCTATGAAATTTTCTTTTTTTTTTCTCTTCTTTCTTTCCTTGGAGCCGAATGCTCTTTTTTTTTTTCTCTTGATTTTTCCTTTGCTTTCTTGAAGTTTCTTGAAACTAATCCACTTAATATAAATTTGGCACATGGAAAATTCTCATGGACTTGGGCCATTACACCTTGGCCGGCCACCCCTCTCTATTGGGCCTTGATTTTTCTCTTTTTTTTTGGCCCAACAATTTGGCTAAATTTTGTAACTTCATGAAATAAATTTCCAAAATTCCGATTTTGTCCTTAACCTTCCTCAATAATTCCGCACCAATGTTTCCATAGCCGACATATTCATACTAGTAAGATCCAAATGTGGCCTTATTTCTTACAAGCAAAGATTATTCCAAACTTTCCAAATATGCAAAAATGCCGGATGTAACATCCTCCCCCCCTTTAGAACATTCGTCCTCGAATGTTGAATCTACCGCGTGGGGCACATGATAAGTTGGGGGAGGCCCATGTGCCAACTACATACTCGTATTTGTTCAGGGCGCTTGTGAGCGCATTCATCTTCCGACTCCTACTTCTTCCTTTGCCATTCTCCGACATTACCGTATCAGGGCTATTTGGAATCCTTATTAGTCTAGAGATCCGTACAATCTTAAATCGGATATATGACGAACAGAATCTTTGTCAGAACCAGAAGATCAGAAGTATGTCAGACGGAGTTATATCCAGAATCAGAAGTACAGAAGCATAGCATACGTTGTATCAAGCAGATTCGTAATCAGAGCCAGACGCATAGGAGCATATCGGACAAATCTATAATCAGAGTCAGACGTATGGAAGCATACCAGACAGATCCGTGATCAAAATCAGACGGACAGAGATATATCGGACAAATTTGTAATCAGAATCGGACATGCAGAGACGTATCAGACAGAAACGTAATCGGATTCAGGAGTACAGAGGTATGATAGACGGAGTCTTATCAAAATCAAAGACGCAAAAGTATAACAAACAGAAGTTTGATTACGATCAGACTACTTCCACTAAGGCTTCAGTGATTTATAAAAACTTCTCCTGCCGACGTTTCGTTTAGCCTACTTCAACATATCATCTCACCTTACCTTACATCTTACCCCAATTCATTTATACTACCACAGATATGCATCTTTCATTTGTCACCGTAGCACACTTCCCAGGGGGGTCACCCATCCCAGAATTGCTCTGGCCCCAGCACGCTTAACCTCGAAACTTTAAGGCATTTTAGTGTCTTAACGCTGGGATAGTCACGTCCACTCCCCTACGCAACCTTTGTCGCGTAATTCTAGGACAAATCGGGGTCTTAACCAATTTTCCGGACAATTCTCATAGCGGGTCCCACTCCGATCTAAAGGGGTCGTTTACCTCCTGTCTATATGGTCTACCGTCTTAGCCATCCAAATTCCCTATATTCGACTCCTGCCCGTATATATGGCTATCTCAAATGATTCTGCTGATTTGGATTTTTACCTTACTTTTACCAACACACAGAAGAAGAGAATCGCGTACCATAATGGAACATAAGTCTATCAGTACACACAATCATAAAAAAAAAGATTAATAATATACCTGGGTCCGCATTCGGTGGTGCCTCTGGGTCCTGCCGACTAGTCAAAGCATACATGCGGTTCGAAGGACCGCTAAGATCAGAACCCCCGTCACGGCCTCTGCCGCGGCCCGCTGGTGCTGGCATACTTCGCCCCGCAGGGCGCATGACTGAAGAAGTAGATGACGAACCCAACGCGTCAACCCGATCCCGTCGGGCGTGCGCACCACCGAACCGCCCACCCACGGACAATCTCGCATAATATGGCCACGGCGGCCCGCGGGGAAAACAGCCCTCGTAGCCCCGCGTAGCACTCCCCTGGGTGCGATCTCCCACAATACGAGCACCGGGGCATAGGTGGTCTAGTCCGAAACACATATGGGACCTCTACTCTCATCACAAGATCCCGAGGGGCACGAGGCTCGGGAACTTTCGGCAACGGCTACATATCCAAATGCTTAATATCTTCACCACTACACAACCACACGGCCCCGGACGGACTGCGCATCATCAAAACGTACGCGCCGGGACAATAATGTCTCCTACTTCGGCATTCCTTCCGACGGAGGATGAAGGGACCTGCGGACTTGAGTTTCGCCGAGGCCATCCGCCTCGGGGAATCTCCCGTTTACCACACACACACACCCGCCGATCGGCTTTCCTCATTTTTTTTGGGCGGCCTCTATCATAATCCCTACCATACCCACAAAAATCGCTCTTCCCTTGCCGATCCTCCATGCCATTAGATTCATATGCGTGCATGCATTTTTCGTAATCGGGCGATGTCCATGTCCGTCTGCGACGCCATCGCCATGCAACTATCAACCAAGTAACTGTCCAGACCCATCACGTATCGGTGCATTCTGTCCTCCATATCGGCTACGATGGTAGGTGCGTACCGGGCCAGAGAATCAAACTCCAGATTATACTCACGAACACTCCGACCCCTCTGCTTTATCCGCAAAAACCGGTCGACTCTCGCCCGTCGCAGCTCCGGTGGTAGAAAGTGGCGGAGGAAGGCAGCCGTAAACTCGTCCCACGTAGCTGGGGGAGCACCCTCACCCCTGGACAGTTCCCAGGACTCGTACCAGTTAGTCATGTGAGGGGGAGAGCAATATCCCGTAACCTGTGCGAGGCTAACTCAACGGACTCGGTCTCTGAAGCCCTGACCAGTCCCAATGCGCGTCTCATCTGCCGAATAAAATCATGGGGGTCCTCGTCGGGTTTAGACCCGAAAAACTCGGGGGGGCTACATGTCAAGAAATCGCGAACCCTCAGGCTATCACGCCTGTCATCATCATCGTTACCTCTCTGCCCGCGTCCGCGAGCTTGTCCTGCCACTATCGTCGTCAACAACTGTACGGCCTCCCTCAACGTCCTGTCCTCAGTACCCGGCTGGGGGGCTGGGGCCTCTGGAGCTAATGGTGGAGCTGCTCCCGGCCCCTCCGATAGTGGGATAGTAGAACCCTCTGACCGGGGCACAACATCGGGCATAAAAGGTGCGGGCCCTAGTAACCCTGCGGGCCCCGGCTAGTCTCTCTGTCTCGGCACGCGCGCGCCGCCACGGGCGGCCGTTGCCTTCTTCGGAGGCATCCCAAAAATATAACAATCGATCAGAAAAGAGTCATCTTAATAGCACAGCTCTATCGCACGATCTAAGATCCAAAGAAAGGGAAACATCCTAAATGTCCTGTAGCCTCCTGTTTATAGATGTGGTGCACAACACACCGATAAACAAGACTCTACGAGACACGGTCTGTGGACATTCCGAGGACAAACCGCTCTGATACCACTTTTGTCACGACCCAGCTCCGTGGGCCGTGACTGGTGCCATGCTTAGGCACCCAAACAAACTTACGAACCAGATCGTCGTATTAAGACTTAATTAAACTTAACGAATATTGTTCGTACCGATAGCCGATAGCAGACGTCATACAAATACAGAAACGAATGCTGTCCTAAGCGGTCGCCCGTGCAGAATCATCAGATCAAAATCAAAACTGGCGGAATGTACATCGCCCAGACACACACATACATACAAACATATGGGCCATGTCGGCCATAGTAGCATACGGGCCACTTAAGGACGCAAAACAGAATTACATACGAACAGACCGGACCCATGACCCACAAATATGACTACAGGCCTCTACAGACAAAACAGAACACACGAACATATGACGGGACAGGGCCCCGCCGTACCCGAGCAGTCACAAATGTACAGAATATACAAAGCAGAACATATGTACCAAATGTGGGCTCCGGATCGAGGGGAGCACTCCAAATAGCAGAATAGGTAGCCTAAACCGGAGGATCACCCAGTCGAGCGCCTGTACCTGCGCGGCATGAAACGCGACCCCGAAGAAAGGGGTCGGTACGAAAGAATGCGAGTATGTAAAGCAGGAATACGGTAATCCAAATCATAACTGGAGTCAGAGGATACAGAACAAATACAGAAGTAACAGACCAAACCTTGTGCGGAATGCAAATATGCAAAATGCAAATAAAAATCGTGCATAGGGCTCAGGAACGTGGTCACCCCCTGACGCTGGTGCCACAACACATCATACTCCAGAAGTTTTCAAATCTCCGTACAAACTCCGAACACCTCACAATGTCACACACACATCAAATCATCAGAACAGATCAGATGCCATATCACATCATAACACAATAAACGGTAACCGGCCCTATGGCAAGGTCTCGGAAACCGTAACACATCATACTGCCGAATATGTCATAATGCGCACGATCACAAAACCGGCCCGGGCACCGGCGAACGAAACCATAATAATTGGCACGAGCGGAGTAGTGCAGAAACCATATGCATATCAAAAGTAGGTTCTAAGACTGGATACATGATCTCATATACATATATAATAACTTCGGAGGGCTTAGAACAAGTATCGAGTTATTCGGAATTAACATACAAAAGTCGCGAACTTTTAAATTATCAATTTTTCTCAAAAACACATCGTAGATCATTTTCAGAAAATTTGTAACATCATTCATAGTAGCGAACTCTCAAATATCATTATCGGACATTTCAAACGGACCTTAACGTCATAGGCAAACACTTCTTTTTCATATTGTACGAAAGTGAGCCAAACAAATCAAATAAGGGAAGTCTCGGAACTTGCGGGCCCACCTCGGGTCGAGTCGAGGCGGCGGACATAAATTTCCAACGTTAGGTTCCATAAGGTTATCCGTGATAGTTTCGGAGCGATTCAAATACATTTGCGAAGGTTACAAAGGTTTAAGCATTCTTTAAATCAAATATAAGGATTATAGTTCAATTGTCTTTGAATGAATAGTATGCAAAATCAAACTCGGATTTCAAGAAGCGAGAATTATCCCCGAGGTTCCGTTTTCGGCCTAGTAGGTCTAGGACATGCCATATGAAGAGTAGGTAAGCTTTACATACCTTGGTTGCGCCTTATGCTTGCTTATTCTCAAATCCCGTTTGCTTCAAAATCTACAATTGGTCAAAGTTACCAAACATAAGTCATATGCCTTTGCAAGTTCATTCTTAAGCCTTATTTATCTACAAAAATTTGGGCAGCATCTCCCCTATAAATCCAACATCCCCGAGCATTACACTCGGCTTAAATGACAACAACCAACCCAACAACAACATCAATGGCATCAATGATCGAATTAAAACGCATTTAGCATGAATAGCACTACTTTCTTCATAATGCAATAACTTCCATTCTAACTTCACACTTTCAATCCAATATCGACGTTTTCATACTTGTCTACTAATTCACGACCATTCAAATACAATTCGGACACATTTCTTATTATTCTACAAAATATACAAAATTTCCATCAAACCATAACTCATCCAAAACCTCTAATCTTCCACATGCATATTCATAACATTTTTCCATCTTCCAATCTCATAATTCATAATCATAATTCACATCTAAGATCTTACTTTCATCATTATATAAAAACTATATAAAAATCACATAAATTTCTCATAACAACATATAACCAACTTCAACGCCAACTTGGTTCATTAAACCTTTCTTTTCATCGCAAACATCACAACAACACAACTAACAACTAAATGAAAATTAATTCACTTCTCCCTTCATCCAACATGGCTCACGGCCACACCCCCTTCACACACACACACGGCCATGCACACACAACACAATTTCCATAATTCTCATTCCATTCCAATCATTATAACATGCATACTTGTTTCATAACATAAAGGAATAGAATTCATACCTTATTCTTCCAATTTCAACTCGCCGCAAACGTCGTTCTTTCGCCAAACTAATTATACCACGTCGAAGAGCGTCTTGAGCTTGCTACTAATTCAAGAAGAACAAGATTTTTGGATTGAAATTGAAGGCTAGGAAATTTTCTTTTCTTTTTTTCTCTTCTTTCTTTCCTTGGAGCCGAATGCTCTTCTTTTTTTTTCTCTTGATTTTTCCTTTGCTTTCTTGAAGTTTCTTGAAACTAATCCACTTAATATAAATTTGGCACATGGAAAATTCTCATGGACTTGGGCCATTACACCTTGGCCGGCCACCCCTCTCTATTGGGCCTTGATTTTTCTCTTTTTTTTTGGCCTAACAATTTGGCTAAATTTTGTAACTTCATGAAATAAATTTCCAAAATTCCGATTTTGTCCTTAACCTTCCTCAATAATTCCGCACCAATGTTTCCATAGCCGACATATTCATACTAGTAAGATCCAAATGTGGCCTTATTTCCTGCAAGCAAAGATTATTCCAAACATTCCAAATATGCAAAAATGCCGGATGTAACAGTTGGGTTCTTTGAAATATTGTGTGAATTGGTTAAAGAGTTCTTGAATATTGTTTGAATGGCTTCGGATTAGTAATTGAATGTGTGAACATTAGTGTTGATTTGATTATATATGGGTTTGTATGTACGTAG